>NC_047520.1:19821441-19906774 GCF_902827115.2 Pseudochaenichthys georgianus | reverse complement strand
CGACCAACAACCAATCACATGAATGTCCCGCCCCGGACATACAAAGCAAAGCATTCATGCTACATCCATGCTGGCTAAATATACTGTCTATGCTTGCTAGCTGTCCATTCAAACGAAGTACACTGGATATAAACTCCCAAACAGCGAAGACCTACCAGTTTCCCCCACTGTCTCTGCCACCTCCCCCATGCCTGGCTCCTCCGGTTTGTATCCCGGTATGTGAAGAGGGACTGGTCATAGAGTACCGGGTGATTCCCTACCGCCACGATCATTTTCTCCTCCTTTTGTTGACATATGGGAAATAACTGCGGTCTGGCTCTCCAAACATACACACGGTTTGATTGGCTAGTGCTTGTACTGTCAGATTTACATACGAGGGATTTGATTGGCTGACGCCTCCGTCGAGGCGGCAAAAGTAGAACATTACGGCCCGTCCACACAGCGGCGTGCGTTGACGCTTCACCATTCACTTTGAATGGGGTGACGTCATTTTTAGCCGAAATGCATCATGGGAAGCGACGCGGAGCGTAGCTGGCGTGCCTCGCTGCAAAAGTTGAGCAATGTTCAACTTTTGACGCCTCGGCAGAAGCGTCAGCCAATCGAATAATATGCCAGTACAAGCTCTAGCCAATCAAACCGCTGCTTGTGTGTCAGGGGCGGGAGATTCATGTGATTGGTTGTTGGTCGAGTTTCAGACACGCCCGCCGGCAAGCGTCAACGCACGCCGCTGTGTGGACGGGCCGTTACTCTACTTTTGCAGCGAGCACCTCGAGAGAAGCTACGCTTTTCTCCCACAATGCAGTTCGGCGAATCGTGACGTCACCCCATTCAAAGTGAATGGGCAGAAGCGTTGAAGCGGCAACGCACGCCGCCGTGTGTAGTGGCCGTAACTGTGCGTTTTAAATCGCACATTGAAAAGAACAGCTGACATTGAGCATTTTCTTTTGATGCGAACAGATCTACCGCGGCTCAGCCGTAACGCACCCACAACTGCAAACCCTGATATGTCTGATTGCACTTTTACTTTGAGAGAAATAGAGACAGAAGGACAGAGGGGGAGAGACAGACTGGCAAAAGAGTAGCCATCAGAGGAGGGGACATCATTTCTTAGAATCCTCAAGAACATTATACTCTTTAAAGCTTACAGCAGTTGGCATTGTACTTTAATCCTCCTCCAGAAATACACAGAAAAACGATTATGTTAAAGCTGAAACTTTTGCTAAATACATAAATATGTGCCTTTTTGTTGGTTAAACTTTGCCTGGCTGTGTGTTAATGTTTGGTAACAGCCAGTGTATCTTCATGATAGGTCAGTTTCTATTTATGTCCTAGCCCCCTGCACAACATAACCCTCCCGCTCCATTCTCTCTGTGATGCTAACCTCCACGTCTGCTCGACGTCACAGGACAGCCGCAGGGGAGGTCGAGGGAGGGAGGG
Organism: Pseudochaenichthys georgianus; assembly: GCF_902827115.2. Taxonomy (NCBI): domain Eukaryota; kingdom Metazoa; phylum Chordata; class Actinopteri; order Perciformes; family Channichthyidae; genus Pseudochaenichthys; species Pseudochaenichthys georgianus. The sequence goes on along the minus strand of NC_047520.1, from coordinate 19,905,337 downwards.
GGAGAGTGGACCCGAGGGAAAGAGATGAGGAGGAGAGGGATGAAAGGAGCTGGTGTTGGAAAGAGCACCAGAGGGAGGGATAGAAAGAGAGGCAAAGCTCCAAGTGTGACCTAAGTGTCACTCCTGGCCTTCTCTGCTCACTTCACACATATCTAATTAATCCGTAGATCTGTTTTCCTCACGTTCATTAACCATCTTCTTCCTATTTTCTTTCAACCTGTCATTTGGTTCGAAAGCCTCCAGTCTCTCGCTGCTCCCCATGCTCTCCGCCTACATGTATTAGCCATGTCTGCTCTCACCCCGCTTTGTGATGTGAAGGCTCTCTTTTTCTTTCACACAGCAGCCGTCATCCTCAGTCTCCCCCGCATCATAATAACTTCAGATTCAAACACTGTCTTTATCTGACTCTGACCCTGTTTCTGCTAAGCTTTTCTCAGAAACTTGGGCAGCGCTGCTTGAATATCTTATGTCACCCTTAGGTTATAGAAACCGTATCCAGCAAGTGTGTCTTGCAGATCTTCGACACACACAAGACAAAGACAGATTGTCGCAACACCCTTTGTTGTACACTGAAGAAAAAGGATGGCAAGATTTGTTACATTAAGAGATGAATTCACCAACTTCACTGACTACTTGTATTGTATATGGAATACATTATTGTAGTGATCAAACATCAGATAATTATCATTAGTTGCTAAGTAGCAAGATATTCCCTCAGGGGTTGACGAAGACTTAAAAGAGAAAGAGAGTGGACTTGAAACACAGCTATAAAAAATATATATTTTTGACATATATTTGTGACCAACACCTTAGAAGATGTCTGCTTGTGGGCAGCATCTCCCTGTTAAACAAAAATCAGGTTTTGACAATAGTAAGATATAATTTGAAATAGTAATGATAGTATTAAAAGCAGTATTGCTGTAGCACTGCAGGTAAAGATGCTGCAGTACACTCTGTCCTACAGACAGGTATAATATCATTCCTTCTGCAGTATTCCTTGGCTCTTGTCCGGGTCATGTGAAACTGTAAAGCTAAGCCCCCAGGCCGAAGGAGAGCCATCAAGATGCTTTACATCAAAGACCGAGTTACACACTGGTGGCCGGCTTAGGAGCAGAGCAGCTGCACGACTAAAAAACTCAGAGAGACAAGCAGTGTACAGTTAAAATCAATACAACACAGAAATACTGCAGCAACGCATGAAGCGTCACTTACATGCAAAACGATCAGTCGGAAAACTGGGGAGCAAAAAAACAAACATGCCCCAGGTATCAATAGATCAACAAAAGGCACATACATGGTGGCAAGTAGCCTAACATTAGAGACCTATTTCCATGGCAACAGACAGCCAGAAACAATGACCATCAGCCAAGTGGATATAAGAACACACACAAATAACACTGATCTCATAATTACGATTTCATATTAATGCGATTTGGTGCGGCTTGTTCGTGGCAAGTTTTCATGTCTTATTCAGATTACATGAATAATTTCCCCAACAAATAAACATGTTGAGTTGTACTAATACGTTCTTAGAGCCCCTCGGGAAGTTAGCTCCTGCGAAGATCTAAGGCTTTTTGGATGGCTGCTAAGTGATCACAGAGGGGTACAGCGAGAGGAGGAGAGATTTGTGAATATTCATAAAGCTTAATTTATTCGGCACTCAACAGTCCCTCTCAAAATGATGTTTGCTTTCAGAAACACTGAACAGAAACGGACCCTTAGCATAGCACATGGTAGGTTTTTTGGCTTTTGTACATTTAGACACCATCGCTGACCGTGTGTTGTTTCCATGCTCGGTGCTCTTGCATGTGGACGATTCGCATGGCAGCGGAGTGGAGTGACTATCTAATAAAAGGATGAGAGGATTACTGCTGTGATGAATGACTCCGTCTGTTCACATTCTTGTAAGTCCTGGTCATCTGGACTGTTGCATCATAAGCCCAATTTAATCACTCCAAAAATACTATGAAATGATTGGAGCAAGACCAACACAGGCCCTAACAGGCCTCTTTTTACTGTATTCTGCAACATGACCCAACTTTTACATAAGCATAACTAATATTATGAAAGATGGACCATATGGGAATTGGAGGGGATGACATGACAATTTTCAGGCAGGAGTTTCCCCATTAGGAGAAGACATTAAGGTAATGCGGTGAAGCGGTCTTGACACCGATTCTGATGTAAATGTCATGGAAAATTACACTGTGGAAACTCTCCATTTGCCTTCCATTCACAGTGGACTGAGAGTGTGTTCACAGCTCTCAAGAGGCAAGGGGGTCCTGCTGGCAGATCGAGGACTTGTCAGGAACTGGGAAATGGGATTCTGGGGGATATAACAAATAGAGTGACTGATCTTTGCAGTTTTGTACAGTTGTTAAAACCCTGAGAAGATCAAAGGATGTATCGACTGCTGCATGTTCACCCACATACAATCTGTACAGTGTTGCTTCGAGAGAAAATCCAAACCCTTTCTATTTAATTGCTCATATTCTCAATGTAATTTCTAGCACTATAAGACATTTTAATCAGCCTTCTATTGTCACAGCCAATCAGGCTAATCTGCTGCTACCCAAGGCAGCTCCTGAGTGACATACGGGGTTGGCAGGGGTCGCTGGTAGCCGCTCACACTGGACCGGGATAATGAGACTGTCCTGCTGTCAGGCATCTGTGGCCCTGCTCTAGTTTTCCTTCGACACACACCAGTACACACAAACAAATACAAAACACGAACACACAGACACGTCCAGGCTTTTAGAAGCGGTGACAGTTGATTGTGTTCGTTGAAAGGAAGACATATTGAAATAAATGTAAACGTATTTGCAGTGAATTGATGGCTAATGTGTGCATGTGAGGCCGTTCAGGTGTTGGCCTGTTGGTGTGTGTCTTAATGCTAAGTTGTAGTTTTGGCAGCAGAGAGATTAAGTGCATTCATCTTCATTTGCTGGCTGGCGTAAGCTGTGTCACCTGCTGGAACAGCAACGCTCCTCCACCCCCCCCCTCCCCGTATTATTTTGTCAGAGCTGGGAATATTAAAATCGACTGCCCTACTTTATCATCATGCCTTTTCGTGCAAATGAGACCAACATTGATAAAAGAGAAGTGCAACTCTTAGATGAAAAATGCTCCAAATCTCATCCTTTCTGAAGTCTGGCTCCAGAGTGTGTGAGAGCTGGGTGGGGTTTGGGTAGGTGTCAAGGCTGACAGTAATGGATGAGCTCCTGTCCAACGTGTGCCGTTTTCTGTGCCTTTATATGTGAAAGTGAGGTGCATATGTTTGTCTGTGTGGCGCTGACACTGATGGGAAGCCACTTTCTATTACCACAGTGAGTGAAAGGACGAGAGAAACAATACGAGACAGGAGTGCTTTTATCAGATGCCAACTTGAATTAGGTATATAGCTGATGATTACCAGCAACAATTGAAAGCATTTCACTCAGAAAATGTATTCATGAAAGAGAAAAAACATCAGCTACGGTAAATAAGCATCATATTTGGAGAATACAATGAAGCGAGGTTCAATAGAAAGAAAAAAAAAAGGCTCTGAGGGGTAAAACCAGCAGATAGATGGCAAAATGGGTTTGTAGGAAAGATGAGGAATGTTTCTTTTTTCAGCCAGTATGAATGTGCGTAAGATTCCTGCATTGCTAAGAGTGTTTTTCATTCAGGTTGTTAAATTATTGCACAGTGACCAACTCTAAAAGCTTTGGACTATCTTTGTTGACTGTACCAACTCAGTTGGGGTAAATCTCCAGTATCTAAAATTAGCCACATCTTGTTACGTAGATAAAGCACGTCTGGACGCAACTAGATGATTAATAATGAATCAAGTTTCACGTGTACAGTCAGTGCTTTTGTAGAAGTCTGGTCTAATAACTCAAAAGAGGAAATCTGGTATTTGTTCAAACTGATGATGTTCTTATACTTTCCATTCAACTTTGAGGCCACCATGAATCTCTCTACAAAATGTCATGGCAAACCATCCAATAGTAGTTGAGGTATTTCACTTTGGACCAAAGTGCATTTTGTTAAAACTTTCAGACACAAACCATCTTCTCCTGTTGGATACAGCTTTTCCAACATACCTACGAGCTAAACTGAAAGTGAGTCACACCTTGGCAATAACATAAACAAGCCAGCTTTATGCATGACTACAGGTAAGACAAGCTGATCGGGAAGTTGCTGCAATAGGATTTGGTTGGATCATAACGTGATTAAGAATGCAGGAGCGGTGAGTAAATTGTTAACATGACCAATCGTCATAAAGGCTTAAGTGTCATAATCATAATATATCATAATCCTAATAATGATAAAGTCGTCATACAGCACTTTTCAAAACAAACTAACAAGGTGCTCAAATGGTTAAAATCACAGCTAAAAAAGAACTGCAATGACATGAAATCAGACAATTACAACATTACAAAAAAAGAAATACAATTAATATACTTTTTTTTATATATATATATAAGATACGTTCAGTATCATAAGAAGTCCCTGATCCTGAAAGCCTAAACATAATGAGAGAACAACAGCCACTAGACCTACCAGCTTGCAGGCTTTATATAAATTCAGATTAACTTAAAGTCACAAATGATTATCATACAACAATAAAATACAGTTAGCCTCAAGCTTAGTAGAGTTAGTAGTATACATATATATTAATACAGCAGTGGTTACATTTAGACTGTTTCAATATGATTATTAAAACTGCGGTCACAGACGTGCACGCAGTTGTGGGCGGGCCTTCGCGTCCGAGCGCCTGTCGGGGAGGGTCGCCGGTCGTCCCGGCGTCCTGCAGGCGTGCTGGAGTCGTGGTAAATGAGCTGCGTGTGATCTGACCAGGAGGTATTAGGCTTGTGTGTTAGTGGTTCTGGCTGTGTAAGCAGGGTGTTGATTTGTGGTTGATGTTATAGTTGTTGAATGGAGGTATAGTTAAGAGTTGTTTGAGTTTTTACGGGATATATTTGGCGTGTTAAAGAAATGTGTACAGTCCAACAATAGTTCAAGCCACTACAGGGATTTGAACCCTGTCTCATATGAGAGTCCATACCAGTGGTGTTTGCTTGTTGTGGCTGTGTGTATTGATCACCGGTGTCCTTAAACAGATCTCCACTGACGGGGCTGCTGCAGTCCAACGTGTATGTGTAAGGTGGTAAAGTGACAGTGGGTGGCAAATCAGCAATCAGAAGATGTTTTGGCCAGACAGATCAGATATGCAATGGCTTCTAGCCAGGAAAGAGTACAGCTTGTTCCCAGCATTGAGAACCTCATCAAGTTGTAGTCTGTTCCAAGTCATGACCGATTTCCCCTTGTGACAAGCCATAGCGGCCAAAGACATGGCAACACATTGACGTCCTGCATGTGCACGTTATTTGGGGCGGGCTTGATGGAAATGCCCTTGAACATATCTGACATGTTCAGGGGGCGCTGTACAATGACTGGGACTCAGTACTTCAGGCACAGTGTGACTTACTTGGCAGTAAGTGTTTGCCGTCATTTCCGTTTGGGCACCACTTGTTAAGGGGCACAAAGCACTTTGTCAATACAACACCTTTGGCTGTTGACAATGGGCGGCTGTCATTGGGAGATGTGCTACTGAAGGTCACTTCGGAAGATGTAGTGTGCACCCTTAGTGCAACGTTATCGGCTTTGTGTGAATGACTTGCCACACCATGTAGTGCCGCCTTGGCATTCACAGTGATGACGCTGAAGTCAGGAGCTTGGTAAGTGTGTGACAAAGCAGTGATATACAGCATGAGGTCATCGAAGGTGGTGTGCAGAACAGCCACAGACCTGCCACATGACATGTGCACTGCACTGGAATCACCAGGCTGAAGATGCACAACAGAGAAGTTTTCATTGTGCTTGATAATCGCACAGTAGAATCCACCTATGTCTAGCAAACATGATGCATGTGACAGCAAAGCCAGTTGCAAAGCTCATACAGTGCAGAACACTTACCATCAGATAGGGTGACGTTGCAAAGACCTTTAGTCTCAGTGCCCATGGAGAAAGTCCAGAGAGAGTCAAAGATGTCAATGTGTCCTTTAAATCCTGGGGCCAGCACTTCAATGTCCAGCTTCTGTGCTTCCATCTGAACGGAGTCCAGCACTGAACCCTTCCATGTGCAGACACATGAAAGTGTGTGTCGTATCAATGCAGCAAGAGCACGCAACTTGGCCCTTGGTTGTCCTTTAATAGGCAATGTAAACCACCTGTTACCAACTGTCGTTGGCTGGATAATAACAGAGGAAGGCAATGTAGCACATGTGCATTGAATGGATTCATGGCACTGACCTGTGTTGTGAGGAGGAACTGCTTTTCGAGTGAAGTGACTCATCTTTTGCCTCTTCAGCCTTGGCATCCTCACATATATCTGAAACGTACAGAAAAACACTGTTACACATCATGGGCAGACGTCATTGGTCATGTAACGACTGCTCATGTGTTAATTGACAATCATGTCAGTTATAACATAACTTAGCATGACAGTAACTACTTCATAAGCAATATGGCATGACACGTAACATGCCGTGATGTAGAGGGTGCAGCATATTACCTCATGATATGACCATTTGCTTGGGGACATTAAGCAACACAGATTATATAGTGTGAACGAGCAACTCAGAAATGGTGGTTGTTGGAGAGCAGATATGGTAGACTACCGTCTGAAATGTGTGACAAGGACGTTCCACAAACTTCTCAGTTCCTGATTGGCAGTAGTTTGGTAATGGATTGGCATTACCCAAGCTTGGCTGCTGACAGCGTGTCCTTTTACGCTATGCAGCTTTAAAAGTGAATGGGTGAAAGTGCAATGACTGGAAGTGCAGATGTAAGCCTTACACTGACATTGTAGAGATGACTAAGATGTGTTATGTGTATGTGATGAGTTTGACACATGAAAAGTCAATGAGGAAATGCAGTAGACCACACGTAGGTGACATGGTGTCGTGGGCCATACTAAACAGATACATGGCTATTGCACAGCTAGTATTAGCTACAGTGACCTTCTGTGTATCTCTGTCTCTCTGTCTGTCTTTCAGCATGTAAATAACATAGAGCAATACATCGTTGGACGTACATACATGCAAGTTAGCTAACAGCGCTGCTCCTGTCCTCGTCCCACACACACCCTCTTGTAGCCATGATTACAACCAAGACACACTTGTCACGAATAGCTCAGGGTATGATGTGATAGGTCGTAGCACAGAAAGCACAGAGAGAGAACTCCTAAAACCACGAGACATGAGTTATTGTGATTCAAACGGCAGCTCACTATTATGTAACAAGTCTTTCTATAGGCTTATTGAAATGTGGGGTGACGTACATAATCACAAGTCCTGAGAAATGGATTTCTAGAGAGCTATCATAGTGAATCAATATTGACTGTGAATGTATGCAAACATGTATGTCATATAGCTGTGTAACAGCAGTAAAATCCATGTCTCACTTATTCTGACTATGTACTTAACCCCAAATTAAATAGAAAATATTGGCAGAAATACAGCTTTCCCACTCAATACAAGTGGAACCTGGCTCCAGACGGTGTCCTAGGTTTATATAGTGTCTGATGTGATGTGTGGGATGTGCTTGTGCTTATGTGTGTTTAGCATGCTAAGCTAACGTTAGCTCATGTTGACATGCTGGCCTAATGTAATGTATTAATCTCTGCTGTGTGTAATGTGAATCAGCAGAACATGAAGAGAAAGTCAACAGACATGTTTTTGTTTGTTTAAGAGGAAGATGCGTAAAAGGACAGCCAGAGCTGGCAGAGGAGCAGCAGCATAGGGCTAGGGAGGAGCAGGAGAAAGAAGAGGAGGGAGAGGAGGAGGAGGAGAAGAAGAAGAGGAGAAGAAGAAGATGAGGGAGAGGAGGAGGAGGAGGAGGAGGAGGAGGAGGAGAAAGATGAGGAGAAGATGAGGAGGGAGAGGAGGAGGAGAGGAGAGGAGGAGGAGAAAGATGAGGAAGAGGAGGAGAAAGATGAGGAGAGGAGGAGGAGAAGAAAGATGAGGGAGAGGAGGAGGAGAAAATGAGGGAGAGGAGGAGGAGAAAGATGAGGGAGAGGAGGAGGAGGAAGATGAGGAGGAGGAGAAAGATGAGGGAGAGGAGGAGGAAGATGAGGGAGAGGAGGAGGAGAAAGATGAGGGAGAGGAGGAGAAGATGAGGGAGAGAGGAGAAGAGGAGGAGAGGAGAGAAAGATGAGGAGGAGAAAGATGAGGGAGAGGAGGAGAAAGATGAGGAAGAGGAGGAGGAAGATGAGGAGGAGGAAGATGAGGAGGAGAAATATGAGGAGAAAGATGAGGAGGAGGAGGAGGAGGAGGGAGGAGGAGGAGAGGAGGAGAAAGATGAGGGAGAGGAGGAGGAGGAGGAGGAGAAGATGAGGGAGAGGAGGAGGAGAAAGATGAGGGAGAGGAGGAGGAAGATGAGGAGGAGGAAGATGAGGGAGAGGAGGAGAAAGATGAGGGAGATGAGGAGGAAGATGAGGAGAAAGATGAGGAGGAGGAGAAAGATGAGGAGGAGGAGAAAGATGAGGATAAGGAAGAGAGGAGGAAGATGAGGAGAGGAAGATGAGGAGGGGGAGGAGGAGGGGGAGAAAGATGAGGAGGAGAGGAGGAGGAGGAGAAAGATGAGGATGAGGAGGAAGATGAGGGAGAGGAAGATGAGGATGAGGAAGATGAGGAGGAGACAGATGAGGAAGAGGAGGAGGAAGATGAGGGAGAGGAAGATGAGGAGCTCTGAAGAAAGATCCGGAACAATTTAACAAGGGAATCAATTGGGAGCTAACTGGACTTTTTGTCACTTCATACCCTCAAGAGGCATTTTGTTTAATATAAAACATTTTTGGGGGAGAATTTTGAGCTGTCCTGCACTCTGTTTTGAGATCAAAGCACTCTAGAGTTAACGAGCTGCTCCATCCACATCTAATAGCTGAAGGTATTGTGGTCATTTGAAAGTTGGAATGAAGTGTCTGGCTGAAATTATGTGGCGCAAAGTGTAGGAAAAGTGGATTTGAAGGCATCTCCCATTGACTTCAATGTTAAAAAAATAGTTTAAAAAGCTGAATATTTCAAAAAGTATGAAATATTTTTGAAAAAGTTGAAGGTTTCTTATCAATTGCTGAAAAGGTTGAATAGTTTAATATTTGAATGGTTTCTGTAGCTGAAAGTAAGCTGAAGTTATGGAGAGCCAAAGTATTGGCTGAAATAATAAGGGGAAGAATAAAGTTTTGAAGTACTATAGTGGAATGCTGTAAACAGCATTCGCACTAACTAGACAAACAGTCAATACAGGCGATGACGTGACGTTTGCGCGTCCCCGCGAACAGGGCGTCAATGTTTGCAAGGCTTCTATCTGCGGCATAACACCGGCTCAAAGCTAACTATAAACATAAATACTAAAGTGTAAAACACAGCAAAACTATATTCATAAATGCAAGTGTAAAATAGTGTGGACAATTGTAAACATGGATGGAGACTAAAGTATCCACAACATAAAATAATATATTAAATATAACCTCAATCTTTCTTCTAGACATGTTAAAAGCTTGCTTGAATGGGTTATAGGTTTATTTTGTTCTCTCGTCTTTGAAAATATAAGGAATGTGTTGTTTGAGTCTAGTAGAACGAGGGTATTACAATTGAGCAATTTCTACATGTATTATGTATTTATCATGTATTCTTAATACCATTACAAAATAAACATGTAATAATGTTTTAGAGGAGGACCTCAAGCTAGCAAACTCAATTTCTTGCTTTAAATCTCTTAAAAGTAAGGGGCTTTTTCCTAACTGATGGTGTTTGTTATTGCTTTATAAATTCATGTACGTTTATGATTTTTTTATGTTGGGTGCCATTCATTATCAACAAGAGATAAGATAAGTCAAAGAAGTACTTTATTGATGGCAGTATAAAAATACAAATGTTGTATCAAAAAGGCATGCCATTAAACAATACAAATAAAAAATGTAAAACTGTATTGCAGCCAGCATAAATATACATGGAATTGTAAATATAAAATGAACATTTTAAAGAAAATAAATAAACAAGGAAGTACAAATGTTGCATTTAAAAATGAACTAGATACAAAATATATAATATGTACAATAACTATTACGGTTTTTTGAAGTATCACGGAGGAGACGGGCCAGTCGGCTGCCCAGTCATGGTGCCGTTTCCTGCTGGGCCCGATCCTCTCCTCCTCGTTTCCTCTTGCCTGGGTGACAATAAGATAATAATTAGCAATAAGGAAAAAAACACAGGACAGGTACAGGTCACACAAGGATATAAGAATAACATGTATAAACAGAACAACAGTAAGGTGAACTAAAGAAAGTTCTGGCCCTAGATGTTTACAATGATTGTGAAAGTGAATTACATTATGTCCAGCTGTGATAATGAATATACATTATGTATATGATAGGATGTCACACACAACTGTACTAGCTGCTTACTAGCTAAGACTTTACTTGAAACAGAGCATTTCCACACAGTGGTATAGCTTATTTAATTACTGTTGATGGATGATCCAAGGTTTAAAAAACAAAACACAATTCCAGTCGCTTTGCCATTTCTATTTCTTACCTAGAACCACACGCTGCGGTGTCGTGATGGCACTCGGTGTTGGTGGTTGAGTTGGTGTCGATTCTTCAGCTGGGGTCCGTTCTGGATTCGATGACGTTGTGGACGGAACACTGCCATCAACCGTTGTTCGGGAATGTTCCTCCTCACGAGTCCCAATGTAATCATCTAGAACAGCAAAATGACTTGTTAATTCCACAAACTACTGCAGCACAATACTAAATAGCAACAACAACTATAGAAAGAAAACTGAACGTAAACAATGGCACATATGGTGTTAGCAAACAATTAGCTCTAGCTAAGGCTATCTGCCTAGGCTATCTGCCTTAGCTAGCTATGTAGCTCTTCGGGGCTCCATAAAAGCATGGGTTGTCGAACATTAAGTAAGGATAAATAAAAAAAATGTCTCTCTCTCTCTCTCTCTCTCTCTCTCTCTCTCTCTCTCTCTCTCTCTTCTCTCCTCTCTCTCTCTCAAGTGTTGACGTCACAGCCCTGGCCTGGTCGCGTCTTAGATTTAACCACGCCCACTTCCGTAGAACGGAGCTCTACGGATCTAGCTCTAAGAACGTAGCTCTACGCGATAGCGTCATAGACTTCTTCTTCGGCAGTTATAGCGGTCGCGGTAAAGCAGGATATTGAATAGTTGTTTTTTGTCTTTCCAAAGGATTTGTTGACTGAAAGTAAACGATCCTGTAATCAAAGCCATATCGAAGAGTCCTGAGATTGTATTACTGGTGTTTTATCATCTATAAATAGCCTGTGTGTATTCTCAAATGTCGTTTTCAGGACAAACAAAAGACGTTTTAAATATCTTATCAGCTGGTGTAAGTGCAGCATATTGAATATAACCTTAACTATTACTGTGTACTTCATTTATCTGACTATATATATATTTATATACATTTATTCATATACACACACACTTATATATGTACTCACACATGTATTTATTCATAAATATACACAGATGTATTCATTTATACACACACAGCATTATTTAATGATACTGTTTTATATATATATATATATATATATATATATATATACACACACACACATTTATAAACATATGTATTTATTCAATATCTGCACTTACACCAGCTGATAAGATATTTAAAACGTCTTTTGTTTGTCCTGAAACGACATTTGAGAATACACACAGGCTATTTATAGATGATAAAACACCAGTAATACAATCTCAGGACTCTTCGATATGGCTTTGATCGTTTACTTTCAGTCAACAAATCCTTTGGAAAGACAAAAAACAACTATTCAATATCCTGCTTTACCGCGACCGCTATAACTGCCGAAGAAGAAGTCTATGACGCTATCGCGTAGAGCTACGTTCTTGCGTAATGCGGAAGTGGTTACATCTAAACTGGGTTGGAACGATAGACGCGGCCTGGTCTGATAGAACCACGATTTTATGGGGCCGGAAAAAGTACCCGCTAGCCGGTACCAGGCTATATGGAAATGCCACCAAAAACTGGCCTGGCCGCTTGAGGACGGTTAAACGGGGCTACCCGCTGCAGTGGAAATGCGCCATTAAAAGAGCCGGCTCTTTGACCCGGCTCGTTCACGACCGACACATCACTAGTAAGAGGGGGGGGCGGCGTTCCCCCACGTCCACAATCACTACACTAAGCAAGCCATATGTTGTTCATCCCTTTGGTTTAAAAGGCCCCCATATCAGCATGAGTAATAGCAGTGGCTGTTGTATAAAGTTGGCCTGTAGAAACGTCGCCCAGCTAAGCATGCGTGGTTAGCTGAGGTAGCAATAGCAGCATGCACACACCCACGTGTTGCAATACTAACACACAATGTCAATGACCGTCATAGCACTTGCACACAACAATGCAATACACAATTGGCAATATTACTCACGTTTTACTCCCTGAAGTCTGTATTCTTCTTCGTGTCCTTTGGTGTTTTTTGGTGGTTGGCTAACCAGGTTGCAGGTGCATTACCGCCTCCAACGGAACGGGAGTGTGCACAACACAGTTATATGCAACTACTTATTGCGGTAACTAATGGCGTTACTAGTTACCTATTCCCATTAATTAACGCCGTTATAGTTACTGTGATTGAAATGGGTGCGTTACTGCGTTACATTATGTGATCCAACTGAACCCTTGCCTTATGGCGAAAATGCACAGACACACTTGCTAACACACACAAACACAACAACTAGAGATGGCAAATCCGGATCATTTTATGGACTCGGAGTCTTCTGAGTCAATCATTGAAGAGATCCGGATCATACGAGTCATTTGAGTCATTTGAGTCATATGAGTCAGCATGACCAAGACCGTAGAAATCCTACCGGTGAAACCGAAAAGTTGTTGCATTTAACCAGCATATTAAACTAACGTTACATTAACCTCCGCTACACAGTGTCTTTTGCTTTAATAAAACATGTGTGTGTGTGTGTGTGTGTGTGTGTGTGTGTGGTTGTGTGGGTGTGTGTGTGTGTGTGTGTGTGTGTGTGTGTGTGCGCATTTGAAAAAATAAGTGTTTTGCATTATATGTATATAGTTATTTTAATATGTTCCTGTACTTAAGCTAATTTTGCACAATTGTGTTTTCATTTATTAATAATAATAATAATAATAATAATAATAATAATAATTGTATAATTACATTTTATATATTCTAACTGTTTTGCAATTTTCTATCATTTGTTTCTTTTGTGTGCCATGTTCAAAATAAACGAGTTTCCAAGTAAGATCCTTATTGGAAATGCAGATATTATTACAGGAGACTGTTGCACAACATGATCATTTTGTTAGAAGTCTACACTGAAACTTAATTTAGAGCCGGAAAAATCGCGGGATCCGTGAATCCAGGTCAATGATCGAGAGAGACCAGTAGCCTACGAGGACTCAGAGCCGTAACATATAGCAGGCAGCAGATCCAGAGATCCAGCAGACTCGTCCCCATGCACGAATCTACAGCAGACTCAGCCCCTCCTCCGGCTCGCACGGCTCCCGCGAGTCCCACGGCTCCCTCGACGAGTCGCAGCAGACTCAGAGATTTGCGGACTCACGGCTCACTCACGGCTCACGGCTCACTCACGGCTCCCGCGAGTCCAACGACTCACGGCTCACTCACGGCTCACGGGACTCTCGCGGGAGCCGGAGGAGGGGCTGAATTTGCTGTTGATTCGTGCATGCGACGAGTCTGCTGGATCTCTGGATACAACAACGTTGTAATGTGATTGTACACGTTATAAAGAGAGTAAAGAGTGACGCAATTTATAGTTTTAATTGTTACGTCACATCAGGTGTAGGACTCAAAGGACTCGGGTTAATCGAGAGGGAGACTCGTCACGACCGGCTCATTACTAGGATCCGGGTTAATGATCCGGATGAATCATGACTCGCCCATCTCTAACAACAACGCCCACCACCAGCACATACACATGCACACAATGGCACATGCAAGTATCAGCGAGAGCAGCAGTGCATTTACAACTTGGAGATATAAGCACTATTGTGAATTTGTGGGGATAAAGGACGCACAAAATATTACAGATATATATATATATAAGTAAACACTAGATGAGTGACCCGCACTGCTGGCCAATGGAGACTGACGTCGCCACATGGCGCCCATCGTGGCACAGGCAGCGCGCTCATTCATAACATCATGTATATGGTGCACGATTGAAATAACCGTAGATTGCTCAGTTATCAACCAATTTCCTAACTGTTGCAGTTGTTAGACACATCGAAGATGTAGTCATGATACTGCATACTTATATGTATAGTTATGACCTTCTTTTCTCAACATCTCTTGTTGTCTCCTGTATCATAGCCATGCTAATAACGTTTATAATAAACCCATCCGTTAGTAAATCAGTCAAGATTTACGCAACATAAGAGTGTTTTCGTGCAGATCACTCACCTTACAACAGCTGTAATGTAGTTGTTGACTGTGTCAAGATGGCCGCCAGTGACCTACGCTGGCAACTCCCCCTTGAGCCATCTAGTGTTTATATATCTACGGTAGTAATGACCAGTGACCCATATGGAACTTGGCTATACATTAAAAAGAACTATATTCCAAACAGCCTACAGCTGATAACAGTCTGTCTGATAATAATCCGGTCTAACACCACGTCAATGGTAATACATTACAATATCACGTCAGTCATTACCAGATACCTCACGAGACGTATTTCAGTGACAGCTTCGTGCCATTAGCAGTTAATGTATACATACTAGCAACTGTAGACATTATAATAACTCTACTCCAAACAATCTAGAGTAATTGACAGAGGTGCAGCACCAAACAAAACGCTATAAACTGACTCAATGAAACCAACAAGGCAATGTACATCCTCCCTAAAAAGCTGCACTGCGAAGTTGTCAGCCCTGGACAGTATGCAGGGCCATCCCTGGCCAACTTGGGGCCCCAAGCCACATTGTGAGATGAGCCCCCCCCCACCACCACCACCGACAGGAGTGACAGTACTTGAGTAAATGTACTTAAATACTTCCTGTGTCACATGCGGAGACGGGCTGTGTTTGTGTTGTTTACTAACAAGACTATCATGGCGGCGGCGGAGCTCAAGTCTAGTTTCTCCACCTGGAGATATTCTCACTATTTCACTTTTGTCGAGCACAAAGAAAAGAACGTTTCTGTTAAATGTAAATTGTGTCCTGGCGGGTCAAAGAGATCTACTGCCCAAACCAGTCATTCAAATCTCTTAAAACATCTGCAGAAACAACATGCTGGGACGAAGCTAGTAGCTAAGACCAGAGACTCAGCCGACGCCACTCCACCTGCACCTGCACCTAAGCAACAGCGGCTGGATTTTAACCAAGGGACTGCTAGCCAGGGACAAGTCGATAAAGCCGTCGCACGGTATGTTGTAGAACACATGCAGGCTGTTGCTACAGTGGAGTCACCTGCTTCCAGGGAGCTAGTTAGCATGATAGCATGTCCGGGCGGCACACGGCATATGGGACGGATTTTTTTTTCCAACTACCTGGAGAAAGAATATACAAACATGGAAAGCCAGCTAATATCGATGCAATCCAGATTGCATATAATGCATGTCAAGTTGATCAACAGATTGTATTATTCTCCAATGCAATAACAGTACTGAAATGAAGGCTATAAGGGCATTAATGGGAGCCCTTTTTTAAGTAACTAAGAAGTTACTTTTCACAGTAACACATTACTTTTTGGTGTAAGTAATCAGTAAAGTCACTGAGTTACTTTTGAAATGAAGTAACTAGTAATGGTAACAAGTTACTGGTTTTCAGTAACTAGCACAACACTGTTGTCAACACAGTGACTTTTGTATACAGTGAGGTAAATGGTAAATAAATAAACCACTTCGACTAATAATGACAATCATAATCATAATCAATTCAATATAATAAATAATATTATTTTATTATCATATAGTTGAAATATAGTCAAGACAAAACATACTTGTTAGTTGCTCAACATCATTGCTAGCAGTGTGTGAGCGTGTATGTGTGTGTGTGTGTGTGTGTGTGTGTGTGTGTGGGTGTGTGTGTGTGTGGTGGTGTGTGTGTTGTGTGGTGTGTGTGTGTGTGGTGTTGTGGTGTGTGTGTGTGTGTGTTGTGTGGTGTGTGGTGTGTGGTGTGTGTGTGTGTGTGTGTGTGTGTGTGTGTGTGTGTGTGAGAGTGAGAGACAGATGATGTGGAAGACAGAGTAGGGTATCTGATATGTAAATGTTGGAAAATTGTAAATTGTAGGCTGTGAGCTCCCTGTTTGAGCGACTGACTATTCCTTCGCAATGTAGCATCGCCTTGGATATGGTCTGAACTGGTCCAGGAATGGAATTTTTCCGATAATTTCCCTAAGAGCAGTCAATCAATGTTTATTTATATAGCCCAATATCACAAATGTTACATTTGTCTCAGTGGTCTTCACAGTGTGTACAGAATATCAGTATAACAAGACGACACCCTCTGTCCTTAGACCCTCACATCGTACAAGGAAAAACTTCTGGAGAAAACCCACAGTTTAAAGGGAAAAATGGGAGAAACCTCAGGGAGAGCAACAGAGGAGGGATCCCTCTCCCAGGACGGACAGACGTGCAATAGATGCGGTGTGTAAATTGAAAAGATAATTCATTTGCAACATAGGTAGTCAAAATGTGTGGAAATGCATGTGTGTATAATAGGAAGATGAATCCACGAGGATATCCATCCAGGACCTATGATCCAGGACCACAGCCACGACTCAAGATCCAGGGCTCGCGATCCAGGACACAGGACCGCAGGATCATCCATGTCTCCGGATCCCGGCGTATAGAGACACCAAAAAGAAAGACATTTGGGGAAGCTTGGTTAATCGGAACATGAGAGTACACAGGTATAGACAGAGACAAGGAAGAAGTAAGATGTCCCCCGACAAACTAAGCCTATATCAGCAAAACTAGGGGCTGAATCTAATCAGCCCTAACTATAAGCTTTATCAAAAAGGAAGGTCTTAAGCGCACTCTTAAAAACTGATGGGTGTCTGCCGCCCGAACACAAATTGGAAGCTGATTCCACAAATGTGGAGCTTGATAGTGTGGGAAAATGTGCGCAAAATGCATGAAAACGGGCCATCTTTGGAAATTGCCATTTTTGTGGGGGGCGGGGCTAATCAAAAGCCCTTTGAAATATGTGTTCCATCATAATTGCAATGTGTATACAGCGTTTCGTGAATATCTGGAAAACTATAGCGAGTAGTTTGGAGTCATTTGAGACATGTAAATCATCAAAAATGGTACATTCTCTGTTAGCTTACGTTCCCCGATTGAGCTAGCAACTATTTTATTGGCAATTTAACATGATATTGGATATGGGCTTAACTTGTCCTGGACTGGAATTTTCCCGATCTTTTCCCGAGGAGGTGTTTGCGAAAAAGCGCTTAAAATGCATGAATAACACAGATTTTTCAAAATGGCCGACTTTCTGGGGGGCGGGGCTAATGGAAGCTATTTTGAAATATGTCCGCAATTCCATCAGTAATGTCTGTGGCAAGATTGGGGTAGTTTGGAGAAACTATATGTGACTATCGCACAATAGGGGGCGCTACTGAGCTGGTGTACAAAAATGTACATTTTTTTGTACAGTCTGGAAAAAGACGTGGGTTGTGACGTGTGTTCCAAGTTTTGCGTCCGAAAGTCATTTTAGCGATTTTGTGGCATTTAAATCGTCAAAATTGGTACATGTTCCGTTAGCTTCCGAGCTCCCCGTTTGAGCAGTCGACTATTCATTCGCAATTTATGCGCCATTAAAAGAGCCGGCTCTTTGACCCGGCTCGTTCACGACCGACACATCTAGGACCTAGGACAAGTATGCGAAAAAGCGCTTAAAATGCATGAATAACACAGATTTTTCAAAATGGCCGACTTTCTGGGGGGCGGGGCTAATGGAAGCTATTTTGAAATATGTCCGCAATTCCATCAGTAATGTCTGTGGCAGGATTGGGGTAGTTTGGAGAAACTATATGTGACTATCGCACAATAGGGGGCGCTACTGAGCTGGTGTACAAAAATGTACATTTTTTTTGTACAGTCTGGAAAAAGACGTGGGTTGTGACGTGTGTTCCAAGTTTTGCGTCCGAAAGTCATTTTAGCGATTTTGTGGCATTTAAATCGTCAAAATTGGTACATGTTCCGTTAGCTTCCGAGCTCCCCGTTTGAGCAGTCAACTATTTATTCACAATTTAGCATCACATTGGATATGGGCTGATCTTGTCCTGGTTTGAAATTTTTCCGATCATTTTCCTAGGACAAGTATGCGAAAATGCGCTTAAAATTGACATATTTCAAAATGTCCGACTTCATGGGGGGCGGAGATAATGGAAGCCATTTTGAAATATGTCCGCATTTCCATGAGGAATCTCTGTGCCAAGTTTCGGGTAGTTCGAAGAAACTATATTTGACTACCGCACAATAGGGGGTGCTACTGAGACATATTTGCTAAAACGTCCGATTTCTTTCTACAGTCTGGAAAAGGTTGTGGGCTGTGACATGCGTTCCGAATTTAAAGGCCGTAACTCATTTTCTCCCATACTTATGGCTCGGTACATTTTTTAACCCTTCGATTTCGAGAAAAAACTGAATAGGACACGCCCACATTTTTCATTGGTTGCGACCCTTTAAATCTCAGTTTATACTCACCCTGCCAGTATGTCTATGACAATATATATTTTTTTAGTCCATCGGTTCTTGAGATATAAATTAGTTGTGTTTTTGGCGCCCCCTATTGTTCGAAATGAACAGTGTTTGTTGTGCCTATTCCCCAAGACACACTGAACCTATCCACCGAAATCTGTGATATTTGGATACATTTTGGATGAATTGTGAGCATTTATGTGTAGGCCACACCCTTTTGCTAATACGTTTTGATTGATGTCGGCCACATTTTTCCACACCTCGTGCTCATTTTGTATGTTAATGTGTCTGCCCCTCCATTGATGCTGTGCACTAAGTTTGGTTTGGAAAATCAAGAAATTGGAATTTAAGTTAATATTTCAATGTTTTTCACATTATGCTAATTTAAAAAAAATCAAAGTAGGCGGAGCTTCGGGATATGAGAGGATAATATGTAGAGCTGCTCCACCCGGATAAGTGTGCAAAATTTCAGGTCCCTCAGACTTACGCTGCGACTTTGTACATTTTTCGAAACACTGAACTTACACAGGTGGCGCTAGAGAGCAAGTTGAAAAATGTTCTCCCATCGAATCCAGAATGTTAACATTTTCACCGGTCCTGGCGGCGTTGCCAAATGTCGCTACATGAATAGTGTCGTAACCCCCTCAAAAACAGGTTGAAAGTGCAGAACCGGTAACAGAAGAATAATAATACTGACTATTTCAATAGGTCTTTGCACTACGTGCTCAGGCCCTAATTAAATGCAGCCTGGATCTGGAGGTAGTGTTTTATCCACACACTGTGTGAGAGGTGGTTGAGGCTAAATTATAGCCCTTGCAAAACGGACAAAGTAAAGCTTAAAAGGCAGAACAAGTATTTCTTTAATGTTAGACATTAAAAAGAAACTTTCTTTTTCTCTCATTGATCCCAAAGCGTACGCTCACAACATCCACACCTGCACCCACACACGGTCGGCATTGAACAATCACATTAAAAGGACAAGAAGGAGGCCGTCTCCCTGGTGATGGTGGAGCCGGCTCGGTTGCTTATATTTGATGACCTTCGTTCTGCTGTTTCCACTCTTCAATATTCAAGCCTTTGCTCCATGAAATATGGATGCTGTGTGTAAGGAAGAGAGACCGACCTTTCACTGCCACATGAGAATGGATAGAAAAATAAATTGATGATGGGTATTTCAAAAAGTGACTTGAAAGGGAAATATTTCCTGGCTTTTTATCTGCCAGTTCTTTTACTTTCTCATCTGCCATCTGAATTCAAATCAATGCAGGAAACTTAGAGGAAAGTGTGTCAGAGGAATGTTCTAAGCTAAGCTGGGAAGAGATAGAGGGGTGTGTGTGTGTGTGTGTGTGTGTGTGTGTGTGTGTGTGTGTGTGTGTGTGTGTGTGTGTGTGTGTGTGTGTGTGTGTGTGTGTGTGTGTGTGTGTGTGTGTGTGTGTGTGTGTGGTGTGTGTGTGTGTGTGTGTGTGTGTGTGTGTGTGTGTGTGTGTGTGTGTGTGTGTGTGTGTGTGTGTGTGTGTGTGTGTGTGTGTGTGTGTGTGTGTGTGTGTGTGTGTGTGTGTGTGTGTGTGTGTGTGTGTGAAAGTGTCCTAGAGAGACAGGGAGAGATTGGTTTCACCTGCACCACAGTGTTTAGATAAACTCCAGCGGCAGGGAGCTATAGACTCAGTCGAAATGAAACAGGATGCAGGTTCAACTCAGCATTTCAAAGAGAACTTGGAAGTTGAAGAAACTCCACATATTTGAATCACTGTAGCAACACAGACAGCTTCATTTACTTGAAAGTTTCACATTGGCATTTCCCATCAGTAGTTACATCCTGCTTCGGTACGCTATTTATCAGAGTCAGGAGAAGAGAAGGAGACAGGAGTCTGTTCGTGTGGAAAGGAAATGGGAGTGATATGACAGCTTCAAAGGTCACAGGGAACTACTCTACAGTTTCTTGTTCTTCAACCATCACTTAAAGGGGACCTATCATGCAAAATGCACTTTTATATGTCTTTTATACATGAATGTGTGTCCCCGGTGTGTCAGGGAACTCACCAAGTGTCAGAAAACACAACCCTCTCTCTTTTCCTCCATACACAAAATCTCTAAAAACGGGGCTTTAACGGATCTGATACAGACTGATCCAGATTTGAAATATCTCTGACGTCAGAAACAAGGAGCTCCGCCTATATGGGCAACTCTCCACCTATCAGGGGAATGAGAGGTTGCTGTGGCATGGTAACAGCATGGTAACAGCATGGTAACAGCATGGTAACATGACGCTCGTGCCTCGCCCCCCTCCTTTGCAGGGGGGCGTGGTCAGCTGCAGCTCATTTGCCACAGAATCAGCCCTTGTGAAGACAGGGCTGGAATAGAGCGAAATGAGGCATGGCTAAAATGCATGATCTGTTTGGTATTTTGAAAAAAAACCTTCACAGACATGTTTTATATAGGTATGGCCCTACAATATATTATTCAAATATCGCATGATAGGTCCACTTTAAGAGACTATACGCTCCACTACCTGATTGTTCAGTGAGGGTGAGCATAGACAACTAGAGAGCATTTTCATCATGATCAGGCCAAACCCATCCTTCCAACTCTGCCTTCATTTTGATCTCAACCACACACCGGTACATTTTGTGGGAACATTTTGCACCCTTTTTACACTTTTGATGGAAAATTGCTCAAGATCACTACAGGATTACAAAAAAGTATATAACCCTACTTGTTGCTGTATATATTTAAGGTCTATACATAATGGCGTACATCATCTTTGTTGTTTAGCAAGTTTACTGTACTGTACATGAAAGGAAGACTTGAGTCATTGATATTCCGACGCAGTAACCCATATGTGCTTTTTCTGTATATTCTGCCCAGACACATATTCAACTGGTCTCAGAGTGACTCATGAGGAAACGTAATTTTGTGTCTGGAGCACCTGTGGCTGAGAGTCTCAGGGTTTAAAGAGCAGCGTGAGGTAGGAAGAGCCGAGAGGGAAACCACATCTTAAAACGAGGATAACGACTGTTTTTGTACAAAGCCAGAATCACACGCACAGATTTACAAAAGCAGCTTTTGTCATAGGGAAGAAAAACCATAGCATAAAATAAGGTAGTATGTGTGTATGGTACACAAATGCGTGCATGGTAGTATTATCTAAGCCTGAGACATGTTATTTACTCAGATTATGGGCTTCCTGTGTAAAGACCAGAGCACAGTCCTTCTGTTTACTAAAATGGACTGCAGGAAATCAATCATCTAGGTAGGCATTAAATGTTTTTGTGGGTTATTACATTTTGATCGTGTTAGAAATGAGGTCCTGTCAGAACTTGTTGCTCAAGTTGCTGGTGCCCTTTTGAAATACATTTACATTTTTTTTTTTAAATTGTGGTTTGATAGTGCTTCTGGTAGGCTACATGTACAAATGTATCAACTGCTTCTCATAACCCTGCATGCTTCTGTTTCCTGCGTCACTCCACTTAATGGGAGATCACAGTTTCTCCAGAACAGGTTTGGGCAGTTCTCTTGTTTACCTTTTCTCTGGCTCCACCCCTCCCCTCTGCCACTTCCTGATCACCTTGGCCTGTTAGAGGTGAGTAAGGTCTGAGCTCGCACAGGGACAGTCTTCCCACTTTGGGTTATAGAATTCCTTTAAGACGGGCAGCCGGATATAATTTCTTCAGCTGAAGACCTGCAGCCAATCATCTGACTCTCTGACTGGGACAAAGTCCTTTTTACTGTGTCATTTTATGATTATTATTTTAATTCTTAAAACGCTCTTTTGAGCCCCGCAACATAAGTGAAAACTCACCAAATGTTGCACACGCGTCAATCCGTGACAAAATTGCAATGTGTTATTGGTCCCGGAACTTAACGTAAAAAATTGCGTAGGCCACGCCCACTTCCGTTTTTGACGTTAACTCCCCCTATTTTAACTTTCACGTAAACGAACGAAACTCGCCACGCATATCTAGGGTGCGGAGACGAACCAAAAAGCCTCTTGGAGGAGTAAAAAATAACGTACAGGAAGTCGGCCATTTTGAATTTGGTGTCGAAAAAACGCGATTTGATCGCGTTTTTTGCCCTATTTCGCGTACCGACGAAATCTATCTCCTCCTAGGGACTTTTATCGTACGCCTCGAAATTCCTCGGGTAGCTTCGCGAGACATGGGAGAGCTTAAGTTATCACGAGAATTTTTTTCTTTCGCACGGCGTAGCCGTGATTTGTCGCCAAAGTTCGCGTTCGTACGATTTTTGGCGGTCCCTCGCCATGGAACACGATGATGTCATAACTCAAACTGACATTCTCAGAACGCCACCAAACTTCACATGACGTTTAGCACCACAGCCCTGAACAGCTCTAGGTCAAATCTGATGTTACTTAATTTGGCCTTACCATGGCAACGGATCCTTCGCCATAAACAACGGTGTCGCTGTAAATCCAATGGACACGGTCCCATCGTCCCCCAATCTTCACTTTTATATCACTGGTCCATGCCTCAACAGCTCCAAGTCAAATCTGAAATCTCATCGTATCTCGCCAATCTCATCCCTCGCCAAAACATCCGATGTTGTTGTAAGTCAATGGAAAATCGTCCTAACAGCACCAGACTTCAGACTATCATCAATGGTCCGGCCCTCAACAGCTCCAAGTGAAATCTGAAATCTCAACGGATGCCGTTTCCATGGAAACGCATCCCTCGCCATCAAACATCATGTCGTCGTAATTCAATGGAAAATCATCCAAACACCACCAGACTTCAGACTATCATCAATGGTCCGGTCCTCAACAGCTCTACGTGAAATCGGAAATCTCAACGTATGCCGTTTCCATGGCAACGCGTCCCTCGCCATGAAACATCATGTTGTCGTAAGTCAATGGAAAATCGTCCAAACAGCACCAGACTTCATATGATGGCTAATGGTCCGGCCCTCAACAGCTCTATGTCAATTATGGGATGTCATCATTTGGCGTTGCCATGGCAACGCATCCCTCGCCATCAAACATCATGTTGTCGTAATTCAATGGAAAATCATCCAAACACCACCAGACTTCAGACTATCATCAATGGTCTGGCCCTCAACAGCTCCAAGTGAAATCTGAAATCTCAACGGATGCCGTTTCCATGGAAACGCATCCCTCGCCGTCAAACATCATGTCGTCGTAATTCAATGGAAAATCATCCAAACAGCACCAGACTTCAGACTGTCATTAATGGTCCGGCCCTCAACAGCTCTACGTGAAATCTGAAATCTCACCATTTGCCGTTTCCATGGCAACGCGTCCCTTGCCATGACACACGGTGTTGTCCTAATTCAATGGAAAAGGTTCCAAACGGCACCAGACTTCATATGATGGCTAATGGTCCATGCCTCAACAGCTCCAAGTCAAATCTGAAATCTAAACGAATGCCGTTTCCATGGAAACGCCCAAAAATACGATGTTCTTGTAAGTCAATGGAAAATTGTCCAAACAGCACCAGACTTCAGACTATCATTAATGGTCCGGCCCTCAACAGCTCCATGTCTGGGATGTCATCATATGCCGTTGCCATGGCGACAGATCACCCGCCATCAAACACAACGTTTGTGTTACTGCCGTAATACTGCCGTAATACTGCCGTAACTCCTAAATATTTCGTACGATCGGCCGAGTCCTCCAGACACCTAGACACACACGTCGACGTGCGGACAACAGCCTGCGGAACGTCGAAGACCCGCTCAACGCTGCTTGCAGCTTTAATTATTATTATTATTATTACTACTATTATTATCACAGTTCAAATCTGAGCATGAAAGGGCTCTAGACAGACCGTTTGTCCCTAACATGACTCTGACCTTTCATCTTCATCATTGATGATGGGTAAGGGTTCGTCAGGCACATCTGCATCCTCATCTTCCTTGCTGGTAGGCTCAGGCTGCTTTACCCAGGAGAGCAGAGAGCTGCTTCCCCGGGCTGCTTGCTGTAGCTCTCTTTGTTTTTCTTTTCTTATCCTGTCTCTTCTTGGCATTATTCTACAAGTGGTAAATGCAAATGAGCTAAATCAATGTACTGCTCTGCTGTGCATGATAATTCAGGGTTAATCTCTGTGAACGATGTCACTTGAGCGGCCCGACCTTCGTCACAATCTCCGAGAAACATTTAACAGCAGCATTAATGTAAACCTATAAGGTACTACTTATATTGTACTTTTTGAGGCATTTTTACTTTACTTGAGTATTTCCCATTTTCAATACATTTACTTCTACTCCACTACATCTCAGATGCAAATATTCTACTTTTACTCCACTACAATTATTTGAAAACTTTAGTTAGTTACTATGTAGATTTTGATTAAGATTATTACAAAACATACATTTAATCACTTCAGCCCTAGCATAATGACGCATTGTGAGCGTGTAGATCTGCTATTTTCAAAAGTGCACAACGAGACTAAATGGATGGATGCAAGAAAATAAGTGAAGTTATAGTTTAGTTTGGCATCTGATTTAGGGGACTAAACAATACACTCGTTGTATTTGTTACCTGGTGGTTACTTACTTGGTCGTCACTAGGGCACTTTTAATCGTGTTGCTGCGTGCTGCTGCACCACACACCCGCCATGGCCTGTCTGACTGACTAGGCTTGTTTGAGACAAGCAAGACCTGCGCAGTTGCGATCAACGTCTTGCTAGTGCGTTGCATGATGGTTAGTCATTTTGTCCGACTTGCTCTGGAGGCTCGCCCACATGAGACTTTGAAATCTCGCGGGACAAAGACGCCCGCAGCCTTGAGAGCGAGGCGCGGCGAGGCGGCGCAGTTGCTCTCCACGGGCTGCGGAAGCTAAATGCTTGATGGGAAACGGCTCGCTGGTATCTCGAGCTGAGCGCTCATTGGTGGGTTTTACCCATAGACTGTATATATAAATGGACGTAGGGTCCGTGACGTCACCCATAGGATTCTGCAGAGTTGCCGTGAAGCCCTTAGTAGGCGGAGTCGGCCACTAACGGCTCGACAGCGACGTCAGAGTCTAACTCCCGCCTTCTCCCGCCTGCTCCAAATAAGGGCAAAGAGGCGGTGCTGAGGCGGAGCCGAGGTGGGACAGGGCGGGACCTGCTGCCACCGAGCGTGACGTTCCAGACCTAGCTCAGGCTAAGAAGCTAAGCTAACATGCTCTATTCAGTATTAAGC
Source organism: Pseudochaenichthys georgianus (assembly GCF_902827115.2). Lineage (NCBI taxonomy): Eukaryota > Metazoa > Chordata > Actinopteri > Perciformes > Channichthyidae > Pseudochaenichthys > Pseudochaenichthys georgianus. Next base: position 19,879,450 of record NC_047520.1, on the reverse strand, counting down.
TAACAACCTATGCTAACAACCCAGCTTGAGGTCACTGCTCCTCGTTCCCGGCATATTCTGAAGGTAAGATACCCTGTAACTTTACAAAACTTGTTCTTTTGATTTAAATGTTCTTGAACCTACACTATACAATTGTTTTTTAAGTGCTTCACCCTTTTTCAAATATAAATGTCATTTGTAACTAAACTTTGTAAACTAGCAGAGATATGGCCAGTGTTGCGTGAATTAAATGTGATTAATGAAATATGACTGTAGAAAAAGAAAGGTGCTTTTATATTGATTAAACCATTTTTATTTATTTCAGCATTAAGAAAAAAGAAGATGGCAACCGCCTCCACGCCAAACTGCACAACCTGTAAGTTGATGGTCCTGGCTTACTTTACATGACTTCAGATGGTTGACATTACACACAAACATACTATACATATACATGTGTGCACAATTGTAGATAAACAGCACACAGTATATAAATATATATATATATATATAAACTGTGTGCTGTTAATCTGTTTTTTGAGGTTTTGCTCTCTTGTTACTTTTAACCATACAGGTGTGATTTCATAGTTATTTTGCATGTTATTGTCAAAGGAACAAAATGAGAAACCCTTTATAATTCATTTGATATTCCTCATGATCTGAAGCATTTGTTGCTCTCATTTATTTTCCTCCCATAGTGACTGTATGGATAATCGGAGACAGCTATGTCCGGCATGGAGCCCAGAGAGCTACAGAGACCATCGGCAGCAACCTTGGCCTCGACCTGAGGGTGTGCTGGTTCGGTTGGGGTGGACTGCGCTGGAGAGGTGTCATCCCTTTCTTTTCCTACTCCCTGCGAGGAAGAGCAGTCCCGGATGTCCAATGACTTGGGGGATGTGCCCAGTGTTCAGTTGCTGAACCAGATGAAGGAGGACCTGCACCAGCTTCACCATCGGCACCCTGGCTTGAAGATCATGCTCTCCCAGAGGCGCCGGTGGAGGGCTGGTGCAAATCCTGTCAAAATGGACAAGGCCCGGAAGTTTGTTAACAGTGTTATGGCTACTTTTGTTCATAGCCTAAATGGTGCCATTGTTGACCACTCCAACATTAGACTTGACAGTCCTGGGCTGTTTTTGCGAGATGGAGTTAATTTCACCCCTTGGGGAAATGATATTTTTTGTAAAGTCACTAGCCAATTGCCTGAAAGACTACCTCCAAAGACTGTGAACTGCTAAAATGTCAGTATCACTGTTTTTGGATTTGGCCTTTAGAGTATGTATTCTAAGGCCCTTGCCAAGCCCAGACTGTCATGGCTAATGTTGAGTTAGATATTACATCTGTAGCCATAACACTGTTAACATGGCTGCTCTTCCTCTTCCCCACATCCCACCCCCCCCTCTTCCCCCAATGGACTCTGCAGCTCTCCAGGCCCATGCTGGGCATGGCTGTCTGTCAAACCTTTTATTTTGTATTTGTTATGATGTTTTTTGTTATTTTATTTGTTAAAATAATTATGTATTTATGTAAATATTGAAAATAAATTACATTAATATTTTCACTTCTTTTGTCTACTGCTTACTGAAAATGTTAGCTATCACATCCAAATGGGACTATCAAATGAAAGGATAAGCTTACCATACAATACAGAAAACATTACACATTAAGGCTCAAATCTTTTCCCAAGCCGGAGCAGTCTGAAAAGAGTCCCAAGTTTAAAAACACAAAATCTTGACAATGAATACTACACTGTCATTTGTCAGTGACAATGCAAACAACAGGAAGGTCTCCCCTAGTCCCATGTTGGCATCAATGTCATAAGCATACCATAGAATGTAATTATGAAGTGCAATACCCACAATCCCTACAGGGTCGTACCGTCACAGAAGATAATACCTTTTTAGAGAGTTTCTAAATTGTTCAGTATGCAGATAAATATTTGTTTTACAATAGAACATTTTTTCTCTATAAATGTTCCCACATGTTGTGAGCATCTACTTTAAATCTTTTGTCAACAAATAAAAAACATCTTAATTTCCTTTAGGACAACATTTTGTTCATAACACCACTACATTAACAATAAGCATAGGAAAATGATAACTGTCAACATTTAAGATTGTGCTTTTACTCTTTATTTAAATCAGATCTATTTACATTGAAAATGTGATAAAGCCACATTGAAAGTTACATCTTGCATTTTATGAAAAGTAAAGGTTTCGAATCATTGTATGACTTAAGTACACTACAAAATAAATTAAAGATGTGCAACAACTGTATCAGTAATTAAAATGATATAACTTATGTACAGGGTTGGGAGGGCTACTTGCCAAAAACACAACCAGTAACTTCATGTGAGTATCAAGATATAAAAGTAATGTAACCTGATAACTTTCTTTTTGTTTTGGATTACTTCAATATCAAATGTAATGCAAATAAACACAGGAGAGAAGAAATATGAATATGATTTTTTTACTTAAAATGTATAATATAATACCATAAAGCAGATTCAGGCAGTAGGTGTATAGATTCACAATGAAAGTATTAGCCTAGAGAACAGTACGGCTTCCAGAGAAGAGATACCATTTGATCATTTTACAACAACCACTATCTGCTCTTTTTAGGTTTTGAATAAGATTGTAATCCTGAGTTTCCCTATTATTAAAAAAAGTAAAACTAATCCGATTACATCTCTTCCTATGTAACTAAGGATTACACTTTCATTTCTTTCTATACGATCTTGATTCGTGTTCGATGTAATCCATTACTATCTAAGCCAATACAAGTCATAACTTTTGGAAAATTGTCTCAAGTTATAAATTATGCCTTCAATCTCTTTCACTTGGAGAAGACATCCCATTGGCCGAGGCGTTGCAACTTCCCTCAAGCGTCCTACATGAAAGAAAGATCACATGTTAGAAATGTGTGCACAAACTATTCAGTATGACCCATCTTGGTTTAAAGCCCAAGTGTAAGAGTGAACAGAGGCGGAGTCTGCCTGTTTTCCAATTTGTTTTGTTTGTTGGCTGCTGCTACCCAAACCAACACCCTCCTCACAAGCATTGACTGTTGGAATGTCATTATGCTCCACATGTGGAACAACAAAGGCTTCTTCAGGCATGCCTTGTATCATAATGATATATTGCTCTGATCAGCAGCAAGACTGTTTTCACCACTACCATGGTCGACATCTGCAACCTCCTCATTGCTATTAACAGTCGAACTAGGAGTGTCACTTACCTCGTCATTGTTACTCACCCTGCTTTTCCTTCCAGGCTGTTGTTCTTTGCCATTGGTGAAATAGAAAATGGTGGGCACTGCAGTGTTTTTCAGGCATCTCCTTCCCTAATAAAAATAATAAACAAAAACACATAAAATAACTTTTTGAGGTCTGTAGATATTCAACTTTCTTTTGAATAATGTTGTTTTAAATGTAAGAGTGCATTATAAAAGACAATAGAGGGCCAACATGTTAACTATGCAGTTAATCCATTCAACAATTACGTGTTTCCAAGATTCAGATTCAAAGGATTTATGTCATAGCACATAGGCTACAGTGTGGGAATGGCAATGAAAATCATCTGTCCCGAGCTCCTCCAACAATGCAACAGTTATATAAGACATAAAACAATAAAAGAAATTCAAAATTAAATTAAGAATAATAAATTAGAGCAGGCAGAAATCTATATACACGTAAATATAATAAGACATATGCAAGAACAGAATGTAAAGATAAATATTGTATAGTAAAATAAAATGTTTACAGTGATAGCTGTTAAGATAAATAAGTTATAAGATGACAACAGATGAATGAATGTTGCTATTAAAATAATGTAAAAAAAAGGTAATATAATTCATCTGTTTTTAACATAGAGTATGTGGGGGAAATGGCAATTCTCTATCTATGATAAAGAGTCTTTGCATAAATTGAAGAGAAATGTGATGGTTTGCAAACAAATCGATTTCTATTTTTCTTTACTTAACTGGCAAAATCTTAATTTGGCCTTTAATAAAAAGAACATTACTCATCACTGATGTGCAAGCTGTGCCATAACAATTATTTAGCATTGTATAATGTATAACATGTTTAATTTAATTTAATTAGTAACAACAATTTACACTCACAAATGGAACCAAGTTATTTTGTTTTTAAAAAAGGATCTGTACCCATGAGTCCGTGCTGAAGGGATGACTCTCAAAGTGTGCACTGCACAGGCGAGAAGAAACGTTGGGGGACCATTTATTCCTCCGGATGTGCAGCACCCACTGGTCCAGCCTGTCTGGATCACCGAAAGGAAACCTTTATTCAAAAATACATGAAAACCGACCCAAAGACAACAGGAGGGTTAATGCCATATTCACTTAGTAACGCATGAACAACTTTTACAAATATTTCTATATAGTCTGTGTTGGTAAATGTAATCTAGGTTGCACATTTCCTGCTGAAATACATGCATGGGCCTAACAAGTTACTGCGTGGCACTTTGGTTTTGATAAAACAGTGTAGTTCCACTATATAAACGTTACATTCATAATCAAACGAGATAATATGCAAGATAAATAGCTATTTGTTGTTATTCTTAATGCTTGTCATTCACACGTTAATAAAATAAAAAAAGTACCGATACATAGCAGAACAATTGTGGCGATGTTCAGCTTAATAAGACTTGTTCAACATCATTTCTTTAGCTAATACTATAGCGGGCTGCAGGCGAACCAAGTCCGCGTTTCGCTGCATTCCTTGATCTCCAGTTATAACGCCGGGCTCCGCTGCTGGCCGAAGCTAACGGAGCCGCAAAGGGCTAGCTACGGCTCCGGTTAGCTATGGCTCCGGTTAGCTTCGGCGGCGGACTCCGGCGGCCACCACTGGGATAATAGAGAACCGCAGTGACGCGTCCTAAAACCCGGATGTAAACTTCTTCCGGTTCCTTCGTCAAAAACGCAATGCAATTTCTCCATAGGATTTTGGAAAATAGCTCGAAATAAGGTCTGTGGTTGACACACATTTAAGAGAAGGATCACGTTTTGTTCAGCCGGATAATCTCCACATGTCTCTCCTACTTTTATAATTTTTGAATCATAAATCTAGTCGCCAAAAGCGAAATGCTAACGTTATGCTATAAACGAACTACAAGCCAGTACAGCAGCAGGGTCGCACGCCTTCAACGTCACGCCAACTTAAGATCGTTTCAACTGACTTGCACTGAAACTGCACTTTGAACACTTTAAATATATTAACATTTTAAACTGTATACCCCGTTTATCTAGGCCCTTTTTGTTTTGTTTTATGTATACCACGTTTATCTAGGCCCTTTTTGTTTTGTTTTATGTATACATGTCACAATGTGGGAAACGATATTTCTGGATGTATAACACATGTAGAATTTGTTTACAATAAAGCTGACTTTGACTTCCGCGTGCTTGCATATTTTAACAAAGCTTTTCATTTTAGCCACACTGAATTTAACTAGAAGTCATGGCTGTGTCAATTACCAGTCTGATATCGTTTTACAAAGATGACAAGAAGAATGGAGATAGAGGAGAGAACCACTACAAGTCAGGACACGTACAACAGTGCAGCCTAGATGAAGGTGTGCTTACCGGTGTTGTCAGGGCTAGCATGAGGGACAAGGTTTATAGAGTGTCGGTGAGTAGTTATAGCAATAGTACCGTTAACCTAGAGTTAATTTATTCACATTAATTCCCATCAACAAATCCATTTTATGTGTCACATGAAATCTTTATTAGGCAAGGCAAGTTTATTTATATAGCACTTTTCAACACATGGCAATTCAAAGTGCTTTACAAAAAATGAAAGACATTAAGAAATGGCATTTAAAATCAGTCATTAAAAAGCAAAGCTAATAAAATAAACATTAAAAGAAAAAATACATGGATAAAAGTTACAGTGCAGTCTAAGATGTGAATAGTTCAATTAAAAGCAGCGGCAAAAAGAAAAGTCTTCTTGATGGATTTAAAAGTAGTCAGAGTTGCAGCGGACCTGCAGGTTTCTGGGAGTTTGTTCCAGATGTTTGGAGCATAATAACTGAACGCTGTTTCTCCATGTTTAGTTCTGACTCTGGGGACAGAAAGCTGACCCGTCCCTGAAGACCTGAGAGATCGGGATGGTTCATCATTTAGCAGGAGGTCAGAAATGTATTTTGGGCCTAAACCATTCAGGGCTTTATAAACCAGCAGCAGTATTTTGAAATCTATTCTTTGACACACAGGAAGCCAGTGTAAAGACTTCAGAACAGGAGTGATGTGATCCACTTTCTTAGTGTTAGTGAGGACTGCAGCTTCCTAATAGATGTTTTAGTGAGACCTGTGAAGACACCATTGCAGTAGTCCAGTCTACTGAAGATAACGGGACAAGTTTTTCCAAATCCTGCTGTGACATTAGTCTTTTAATCCTAGATATGTTCTTTAGGTGATAGGCTGATTTAGTAACTGTTTTAATGTGACTGTTGAAACTCAGGTCAGAGTCCATGACTACACCTAGATTTCTGGCTTTATCTGTTGGTTTGAACATTGCAGACTGAAGCTCAGCGCTAACTTTTATACGTTCCACCTTGGCTCCAAAAACCATTACCTCAGTTTTATCTTTGTTTAATTGGAGAAAGTTCTGACACATCCAGTCATTGATTTGTTCAATGCACTTACTCAGTGTTTGAAATGGAGCATAGTCTCCTGGTGAAATGGTTAGGTAAATGTGTGTGTCATCTGCATAGCTATGGTAACTTATTTTGTTGTTCTTCATTATCTGAGCCAGTGGTAGCATGTAGATGTTAAAGAGAAGAGGCCCCAAGATTACAAATTTTACACACCAGAAAACACAGAAATATCCATGAAATAAACATACAGTAGGCTATAATTGGGAAGGCATTACAAATGTAAATATATTTTAAATAATAAAACAATCCCACCACCACAGGTATCTACAGGAGAAGAGGGAATTCTCTCCACAAAATGTGAATGCCCACGTGGAGAATGGAAATGCAGTCATGCGGCTGCATTAGCCATCTTTGCCATCCACACTTTCAGCTGCACTGACACCCCCTGTCAGTGGAAGAAGCCAAAGGCAGCTAAACGTACGCATTCAGTGGAGGAGCTATTTCCTCCAACCAATAACTCATTCAACCCGCTGACAAGAGAGCCCACCTCCGAAGATCGTGACTGGCTGAGAGACAGACTCGGGGGCAGGTTCTCAGGAATGTCTTGGCTTCTCTCCCCCGAGCCAGAAGAGGAACACTACAGCTTGGAAACACTTACTGTTCCTGAAATTCTCAAATCTGTTGGGCATCAGGGGCCTGAGGCAATTGTGGCAAGCATGGCATTGTCTGAGGAGCAACAGAGGGCAATTCAGGTGGCTACACTGGTCAGCGAACCAACCCAAACTGGCATTTGTTCAGGAAAGGAAGGTTGACTGCCAGCAACTTTGGAGCTGTCCTGAGGTCAAAGCGTGTGACTGCTTCCCTTAGTGCCAGGGTGCTAGGGCAACAACAGACCCTTGGTGGTGTTTTGTCTGTACAGTGGGGGACTATGAATGAATGTGAGGGCGTCAGGGCATTCACCACTGCAACCCAGATGCAGGTCCATGAGTCAGGTTTGTGGCTCTCCCAATCAGGAGTGTTGGGGGCATCTCCAGATGGTCTGGAAGGGTCTCCCGCTGTGCTGGAGGTAAAGTGTCCCTACGGAGCCAGGGAAATGACAATTAGTGAAGCATTGCAAGTCAAGGGCTTCTGTGTCAGTAAGGAAGGAGAAACATTCAGCCTGCGTGAGGAGCATCCTTACTGGCACCAAGTGCAAGGTCAGCTTCACCTCACTGCAAGAAAGAAGAAGAAATTAAGAAATTGTGAATCGTTTTTAATTTACATTTACTCGCCTTTTCAATGTTGTGGTTGTTAGAGTGTTACCCCCTAAACGCACCAGGAGCGTCTGCGCCGCGTTACGTTGCGGCTGCGCCACGCTGCGACCTCCTCCTGCGACCTAACACACCAGGCGCGTTTCAAAACGTTGCGGAAGCGGAGCGTCGTGTGTGCAGCCTCGCAGTTCTTAATTAACTTTAAAACATTAATATGTAGTTGTTACCTTCCACTCCACAAACTGCAGCGACTAAAAACCAGGCCTTGTCCTTTCTGATGTTGTCCTTGTAAAAAGCATTGGTTACATCGTATACAATGGTGTGTTTCTCCACTTCCATTATGAACACCTCGTCGTCCATTGTGCGTATCGTAGTGGAGGTGTTGTGATGAAGGAGGGGGGTCTGCTAAATTAGTATATACGCAGGATGGGCCTGGCCCGGATGCTCACCTTTCCACTTCCTGCGAGGGGGGGGCTGCCTGTCCGACCTTACCTTACGGCTGCGCCGCGGCAAAAATAGGATTCATCCTAATTTTAGAGAAGCGCTGCGCCGAGCCGCTTCTGGGACGCGTCTGAGCCGTAACGCGGCGCGTGTGGTGGAATAGCACCCATTGACTAGAGTGGCCGCGATCCTTACGACCGCCGCGGCGCAGCCGTAACGCGGCGCAGACGCTCCTGGTGCGTTTAGGGGGTTAGGCTTCCTGTCAGCTCGTCTGTTGGGAAGATATAAAATATTAGTTTCATGGAAGTCACATCGTCACAAATAAGAGCATTAAGACATACAGTACATAGGCTAAAACAAAACATCTAAAGATATAACCTTGCACTTTGTCTCGTGAACATTTTCACTATTTTGACATTTTTATAGATCAAAATTGAACTAAAGAAATAAAGGTAGATTAATCCATATTGAAAATAGGTGTCAGCTGCTACACTAATTATAATAGTTATATTTCTTAATTAATTAAGATATTACTGTATTGATCCCAATTGGGGAAATGTTTGTGTTGCAGCAGCATAACAAGAAAAACAAAATATAAGTTATTATATACAAAAGTATTTTATTTATCCTTTATTTATCCAGGAATGTCCCATTGAGATACAAGATCTCTTCTTCCAGGGAGTCCTGACCAACACGGCACACAACAAGTTTCAACATAAAACAAAGGCATTAAACAAAAAAAACATACAATTCAAATATAAATACAGAAGGCCATTTGTGCAGTGGCAAGAAGCATAATCACATCAGCAATAGCATCAGGTAAAACAGTTACATGTTTCATGAAGGGCTAATCGTAGCATACCTTTAAAAGCATTTACAGTAGGAAGTGCCTCTAGACAAAGTTTTACTTGCAGCGTATTCCATAAAAAGGGAGCATAGTGGGAGAATGCAGCTTTACCAAGCTCTGACTGCATCAAAGGAACATTTAAAAGCATCCCATTTGCTGCTCGTCTAGTATTAAAAAAGCAAGTATAAAATGACAGAAGTCTGGAGATATATAAGGGCAGCTTACCTAGCAATGACTTAAGGATAAAAATCAACATGTGTGATTGTCTTCTTTGGTACAGAGAGGACCATCCTAAGGACTGATACAAAGTGCAGTGGTGGGTGCGAGAGCCTGCACCCGTTACAAAACGTATAGCAGTATGGTACGCAGAGTCCAGCTTTTTAAGCAGGGAGGAAGAAGCATGCATATAGATCACATCGCCATAGTCTAATACAGACAGAAAGGAACTCTGCACAATTCTCTTCCTGGCTTCAGACGGGAAACATTTCCTTAAACGAAAGAAAAAGCCCAGTTTAGGTCTAAGTTTTCTCAGTAGGTTCCCAATATGAACATCAAAGGCCATCTTTTCATCAATCCATATGCCCAGATATTTGTAGGATGCTACTTTGTCAAGGCATGTCCCTTCCAGTGTAAGAATCGGAGGGACAGCTGTATTAGCTCGAGAGCGAGAGAAGGTCATGTACTTGGTCTTTTTTGCATTAAGGACCAGTCTTAGCCTTAGCAAGGAGTGTTGCAGTGTATTAAAAGCATCCTGTAGAAGCTCTATAGCCTGAGTTAAAGAGGAAGCCACTGTATAAACAACTGTATCATCGGCGTATAAATGAAACCGTGCTGGGTTTATCCCATTTCCTAGTTCATTTATAAAGATGGAGAATAAGACAGGGGCCAAAATAGAGCCTTGTGGAACACCTTTGTTTATAGTAAGAGCAGCTGAGGTATAATCTTCTACTGAGACACACTGAGTTCTTTCAGATATAGTTTTTAAACCAGCTCAAAGCCATTTTGCCAAGACCTATGCAGCCAAGCCTCTGCAGTAGCAATGCATGATCCACAGAATCAAAAGCTTTAGACAGATCAACAAACAATGCTGCACAGTGTTTTTTCTTGTCTAGTGCTTCAATGATGTCATTTGAGACTAGCATAGCCGCTGAAGTAGTACTATGGCCTGATCTGAAGCCGGACTGAGACTCGCTAAGAATATTATGGTCAGTTAGAAACTTTTTCAGTTGTTCGTTTACAAGAGATTCAAAGACTTTGGCCATTACAGACAGTCTGGAAATAGGGCGATAATTATTTAGGTCAGAGGGGTCTCCGCCCTTTAACAAGGGGAGAACCATGGCCGACTTCCATGAGCTAGGTAATTCACCAGCATAAAGACTGAGATTCAGAATAGAGGTTATGGGTTCTGCAATCAGACCTGCTGCAACTTTGAAGAAGAACGGCTCTATCTTGTCTGGGCCTGAAGATTTCTTTACATCTAGGCTCATTAAAGCTTTGTGAACCTGAGAGGTCAAGATGGGGGCAAAGGTGAACAGTTGATCAGGGTCAAGTGGCGGAGGACCTGGCTCTCCTTCTGCAGCGATCATCCCTGAGTTGCTAGAATCAAAGATTGAGCCAGCAGAAATAAAATGATTATTAAAGCTGTCTGCAATATCCATTTTGCCCTTGATTTCACTCTGATTTACCCTTAAGAGATCAGGAAGGCTGTTTGGAGTGATAGAACCTGAGGAGGATTTAACAAGTTTCCAAAACTTTGCAGGGTTATTCAAATTGTCATGTATTGCATTAAGATAGTAGGCACATTTAGAGTTTTTAATCAGCTTAGTGCATTTGTTTCTTAATGTCCTATACAGATTCCAATCTAATGGAATATTCGATTTCTTTGCTTTAGCCCAGGCAGTGTCTCTCTGTCGAATGAGAGAGGATATAGAATCATTAAACCAGGGGTTGTCTTTACCGCTTATCCTAGATGTCCTAAAAGGAGCATGCTTGTCACATATAGCCAAGAAGGTGGATTTAAAATAATTCCATGCTAACTCAACATCGGTCATAAGTGAAACAATGTGTAAATCACTATTAAAAACATCATGTAGAAACGCCTGCTCATCGAAATGTTTGAATCGCCTCTTGTGAATGAAACGTGGCTTTCCTTTAGGGATCTTACAGGTTCTCACACAAGCAATTGCGCAGTGGTCGCTTATATCATTACAAAACGTGCCTACTGCGGAGAAACGCTGAGGTGCGTTTGTAAGAATAACATCAATCAAAGTGGACTTCTCTAAATCTTTTTGGTTTAACCGAGTTGGCGAGTTAACTAGTTGCACCAAACAGAGCGAGTCACAAGTGTCCTTGAAAGAGTTTTGTAAATCCGTTTGCCAGTCCCAGTTTAGGTCTCCGAGTAAAACCATCTCGGATTTAGTCCAGTTATGGAGAAGATTGGAGAGTATATTCGTGGCTTCGCTTGAGGCAGCGGGCGGGCGGTAGCATCCGATCACTATAATGTCTGAACCACTTGGGAGCAATAGTTTAATTACAGAGAGTTCAAAGCATTTTGGTTTTGTTAGGGATTCGATGCAGGTGCAGTCTAAATGGTTTTTAACATAAATCGCAACCCCGCCCCCTTTTCCCACACGGTCTGTTCTAAAGACATTGTAATCTTTTATATTTATCATATCATTTGTAATCGACTTTTTGAGCCACGTCTCAGAAAGGACAATGATATCAGAGTCAGTTGAATCGGCCCATATTCTGATGGAGTCCATTTTATTAATCATGCTGCGAACATTAAGGTGAAAAAGACGTAATCCGTCTTTCGTTCTAAACTCCTCTGGTGTTTGCAGCTGAGACAGTTCTGGGCCTGGATTCGGTTTCACGTTACCCGACATCAGGAGTAGGAGAATTAGAAGCCAGGTCCTCCTCGCTGGGCTGGTCGGCTTGCCGTCGCAAGTGCGCGCTGCATAGGGGGAAAGTCTCCCATTTCCCTGGGCCCATAGACAGCGTAGTCCTCGCGGCAGAACCCCGGGTAGATGAGACGTCCATGAGAGAAGGTCCTCCGCGAGCAGCGGGGTTGTCATCATGGCAACAACTCTTCCTAAATCCGGGGAAGCCATGGTGCCTGGGGTAGGCCACACATCAAGCGCAGGTGTGTCTTGTGGGTGTTCAGCGTCGGGAGCGACACCGGTCCCGGAGATCCCCAGCACCAGGTAGCCGACCAGGTATGTTAGGGATGGAATATTAAATTGAATATAAATGTAAAATGTACATGTGATGTTACGTCCAAGAGAAGCTATGGAGCAGAGAGTTCTCTGCCAGCCAGAGGTGATTTGTTATTAGTTCAATATGTCAAACTGATTTCCCTGACTACAATCTTTAGTTACACGGTGAAACGTTATGCTACTTGTACTAATTAGACTTATCATATAAGCCACACAGGTTTTAATAGGATGTATTCATTATCTTTACTTATTTTGCGGTCTTTTCAGCAGTGCCATCTCTAAAACGGCGATACACTACCCATCATTTACATTTCACCGTGACATGGACAACAATGTAACGTCAGCTTACCTCATGGCACGAATCCAGACTCTCCTTTGGAAAACATTGGCCGGGAAACGATAGAACGAGCACGTTTCATGCGAAGACCTGTGGCTGCAACCCGGAGCAAAGCAACAAACCATTGCGTAGCTAACTAGTAGCGCTAGCTTTAGCTAACGTTAGCCAACGAAACGAACTGCCGAGTAAAATTGGAAAACACTGGTAATTAATTGTTCTATAATTTATAAAACTACGGTGTTAAAAATGACCATTTCAAAAATAGAGATTCTAATGGTAAGATATAGATATACAGATACTAAAGAGACTACAGATAGGCTACTAAAGATAGGCAGGTACTTGCTTTCAAGCAGAACACAGGGGAAAACAAACTTAGCGGGAGTGTTTACGTGTGTAGGCGTAATGACGTACAACGGACTCGACCATTTCTGTAGTCCTATTCAGCCACTCGGTAACAACCATCGTTTTTCAGACACGTAAACTCTTCACAAATCACCAGTGGGGTCACTGCTGATGTATCTACTGTCGTAGAACAAAACGTGATTTATCTCTTAAATTTGTGTCAACCACAGACCTTATTTCGAGCTATTTTCCAAAACCCTATGGAGAAAATACATTGCTTTTTTGACGAAGGAACCGGAAGTGCTAAAAATGCTAACTTACTTCCGGGTTTTAGGACACGTCACTGCGGTTCTGTATTGGGTCCCCTTTTAACATTTGCTCCCATTTAGCATTATGGGCGTCATAGCCATAGACTATAAAAGTCTTACCCAAGGCTGAATCATAAACTAAACTGTATATATATATATACACATGCATAAAGGGTTACGTCCTTAGCTAGCTACATAACAAGCTAAGCTAACAAGCACACAAACACCTGCTAATGGGGTTAACATGTATAATATTATCATTTTACTCACCGAAAAAAGCTGTGAGTAGACTTCTTGGAAGTTCTGTTAGTACATTCAAGCGCACAGCACGACATCTTAATTGTCTGGTATATCACCACGAACACGGCTAAAGCTAAAGGGTCAAGTACAGTACTATGACTAACTAACGTTGTAGCCTCTATGGTTGTAGCCTAGCAGAGTGGACAAGTTGCTGTTAGCTGACAGTGAGGCACGTATCTGTCAATCAAAGTGACCACGCCCTAATGTATGCACAAACTTTAAGACCTAATATAAATAAAAGGGTCGCGTTAGAAAACAATTCACTCACAGATCCATAATCATGAAGGTGGAATCTAACTATATCGATAATAAAATGTATGGAGCCAGGGAGAGAAACATGTTTTTTTCCGCTGTAAAGTTGGGCATTTTAACATGGGGGTCTATGGAAATTGCTCCTTTCTGCAGCCATCGCCTATCGGCCAATATATGAACTGCAGTGTGTGGCACTTCCGTATTGGCTTCCCGGCTCTTCCCCAGAGTTTGCCGCTTGGTTTTACCACGTGCTGCTGATGAAACTCCCATTGGCTGGCAAAGGTTTGTTGTTTTATGTCAGTTTTACGTCGCCACATCCATTCCCATTTTTCATCATTGTTCCACAATGTTTATCATCATGAAATTAATATCTATATATTTTATACTATACTGCTTACCGTTTTCATACTTTATATATCTTAGCATATTCATACACACTGTTCATACTGCTCACAGGCTGATATCTAGTGTATTCATACCCCACTGTTTATTCATCATTCAATTCATTCTATATATTATTCTGTAGATTGTGTACATTACTTTCCACTTCACTGCTTGTTTCACCTGGTTAGAAGCTAAACTGCATTTCGTTGTCTCAGTACCTGTAATATGTGCAATAACAATAAAGTTTCTCTTTAAGTTAAACCAAATCATTCAAATACAATCTATTGTAATGTAATGATTTGGTTTAACCTTATTTATTGAATACATCATTTAAAATGGCAAGATTAAATCAAATTACATCCATGTTGTACACATCATAAAGCTTAAAGCGGCAGCTAAAGAATTAACACAGCAGCAGGTCTGTTCAATTCATGCTCATGAAGCTTCATGTGTGCGGATCTGAAGGGACTGATCATGTGTAGCCTGTCCACCTATCAGTTTTGCAAACATTAAGAGGGAGGAGCATTTCTAATTATGGAACCCAGTCATTGGTGTGGTTCCTCATCATGACTGAATTAACAAACCTATATAAAGCAATGGAGATCACCTTTGAGAGCAGGGAAGGGAGGGGCTGCAGCCAGGGCACGTACGGGAGTGCCGCGGGGCACGTGTGGGGATGTCTGACAAAATTACAACGCGCATTTGGGGCATTGCTGTATATATTAGAAGCTTTTAATCCAGAATTGATCGATGTTACCATGAGCCACATACAGTACACTGTAAAAAAATAAAATAAAAAACTGTAAAAAACGAACTTTCAAAAGGGCACATTGCTGTCCAGAGGGCAAAACGGGCAGGCACTACCTGCACTACCAAACAAGCACTACCTAGAGTCTGTGTGCACGTCTCTGGTGACTAGCCTTTTTCTGGCCTCGAGCGAGAAACAGGACTTGTTCCTAGAAGAAACCTAGCCTAACCCTCAGCTTTTTAAGCAGGAATGTGTTTCCCGTCACTGTGAGTCATGTAATTGAGGTTTTCTTAAGAGAAGTCAGTTATCATGTGACTCATACCCCCAGTGAGATGATAGTGAACTGTTCATGAATTTGTCATGAAAAGTTCATGAAATATTAGTGAACCATATTCATGAACAGCTCATAAACAGCTCATAACAAAGTTGATGAACTGTTCATGAAAGTGACATGAACATTAAATGGCACTAGGGCAGTTCATGAACTACTCATGAAACTCCTGTGCTGGAATGGTTCATGAACAATTCATGGAATATGGTTTTAGGCAGGTTCATGAACAATTCATGAAATGGAGTTTTCAGTGAGTGTGTAGGGATATTCAACCAAGAACATTTCAAGAATTGTTCATGAACATATCAAGAACTGTTCATAACAACTTCATGAACCGTTCATGAACAGTTCATACCCAGTCACTGAATATAATTCAATGGCTGGCTATGAACTGTTCATGAACGGTTCATGTACATGAACTGTTCATGAACCACTGACTGTGGGTCAATTGGCAACCATAGAAAACAACAATTATGTCAATCACAATGGAACTTTACTCAAATTAACAAACAAACAAACAAACAAACAAACAAACAAACATACATGTATACAGGTGGAGCACTACAATTAATCCTATCACTATTTGAAGCAGTTCTTGACACTCAGCTGCACAACATTTTTTGTTACGGGTCCCAAAAGCTTGGGTACCACAGCAACAATAAATGATTTCTGTAGAAAACAGAAAAGTGCAGCAGCAATAATTATACACAGGATCCGGTTGATCGTCTGGAATGCTTCTTATTCAAAATTCAAAGTACACAGTTACATTCAAATAGCTGAACTTTACAAACATCACATTTCTCCATTTAAGTTATCCGTCTGTCAGTCAATTACTGTATCTCAAGGAGAAATTCAACATAGTCAATATAAATTATTACATTACATTGCATTTAGCTGACACTTTTATCCAAAGCGACTTACAATAAGTGCGTTCGACCAACAAAATACAAACTTGAAGAAAACAGAATCATATAAGTACATCAGGTTTCATAGAGCCAAACATTTCAAGTGCTACTCAACTAGCTCATTCCACCATTTTGGAGCCAGGATAGCAAACCCACGTGTTTTTGCTGATGGGAACTTGGGTCCCCTTCGCAGTGAGGGTGCAGCGAGCCGTTTGGTTGATGCAGAGCGGAGTGCACGTGCTGGGGTGTACGATTAACCATGTCCTGGATGTAGGAAGGGCCAGATCCATTCGCAGCATGGTACGCAAGTACCATTGTCTTGAAGTGGATTCTAGCAGTTACCAGAAGCCAGTGGAGGGAGCGGAGGAGCGGCATGGTGTGGGAGAATTTAGGAAGGTTGAAGACCAGACGAGCCGCTGCATTCTGGATGAGCTGCAGGTCGGATGGCACATGCAGGTAGACCAGCCAGGAGGGAGTTGCAGTAGTTTAGGCGTGAGATGATGAGAGCCTGGACCAGAACCTGCGTCGCTTTCTGGGTCAGCTGGGGACGCATCCTCCTGATGTTGTAAAGCGTGTATCTGCAGCAGCGGGTTGTATCAGCTATGTTTGCAGTGAAGGACAGGTTGTTATCTATAAACACATAACGCTATCAAATAATACTTTCTATCAATATATCTATCTTTACCAAATATAACATATTATGGAGATCACAAAAATACACTGTCAATGTTAATAAACAAAAAACAAGGCAATGTGCCTGCAAGACTGCACTCAGGTAAACAAAACATATTACCCGTGCGCAGCAGCTAACCTGCCTGCGAGCCTTCGCTCAGGTCACATTTACCCAGGCGCGGCTGAAGCCCGCGAAAATGGCATCTATTGTTGCCGACAGTTTAGTATTTTTAAAATACCGTTACTATGTCAAACATGCTCACAACCTTCTGACACACTCTCCTAAACATCTCCAACATCATATCTAATTCACACAAGTTATCATCGATCATTTTCATTATGTACTGACCTGTAGAAAACAGAAAAGTGGAACAGCAATAATTATACACAGGATCCGGTTGATCGTCTGGATTGCTTCTGAGGAGGGGGCGGAAGTGTCCCCCCCTAAGGTAACCCAGATGTCACCGCTCACCTGCCAAAGGTTCCACCTTGGCGCTACTTACTCGTACTGCTTCTCAAACAGTACAGATAAACCATAAAATGATATGAATGTCACCAAAATAAATACAGATAATGTTCAGTTTCAAATTCACTATTGTTTTGTTTTAAGATTAAAAGTTTTAAAAAAGAAAGAAATGTTCAAATAGTAGATGAATATTCAAGAGGTCTTTTAAAAACATCACACTGATCATCAAAAGTTCATAAAATGCTCATGAATGTTCCAAAATATTCTGAACTTGCCACAATCATCCAAAATTCATGAAATGCTCATAGTCATGAAAAGTTCATGAAATACTCATGCACACTTTTTGGGGTTTTAATTATAATGTTGTGATTGGCTGGATCATGAAAAGTTCATAAATTGCTCATAAAAGTCTGTCATGAGCAAAACAGGAACTTTATATGAATGAACAATGTTCATAAACATTTCATGAACTGCTCTTTAAAATGGTTCATGAGCATTTTAAGAATGTTGGTTCATGAACATGACAAGTGAACATATAATGAGTTGTTCATGAATGTTTCATGAGTGCTCATGAACAGCTCATAAAGTCATGAACTCCATCTCGCAGGGGACATGCTAAATATAACCTTCAAACATCACTTCAGTGAAGTCATGCCTCTATTGTATGTGAAAAACTCCTGGTATTATGTTGTCAATGTTTTTTTTACCAACTGTGTTTCGAAATTAATTGAAAATTGAATACAATGTCACGACGAGAAAATTATACCCGAGTATGATCCCTGCTTTACAATGAACATAACAATGTCTAGTAAGATAAGATAAGATAAGATGGAATTGTATTTATCCCCGTTGAAATTCAGGAATTAAAGCAGCAACAGAATGATAGTGAAAAACAGGACACAAGGTAAAAAAGTAATACAAAAAAAGAATACAAAAATTCAAAATAAAATGATATAGTAACTGTTAAGATATATACATATTTGGGTTCTGATTGTTAGATATATATTAGTGCTGTCAAAATTATCGCGTTAACGGCGGTAATTAATTTTTTGAATTAATTGCGTTAAAATATTTAACGCATTTAACGCATGTGCAGAATGGCCCGCCCCATACGTGCCACCAGTGGCAGCGCCAGGGTATGGCTGGGGTAGGCTACACCCATACCAAGAAATGGCTTAGCCCCACCATGAAACATGATGTTAAAGTAAGCAAAATAAAGTCTGTCAACTCGCGCGGAGTAAATTGCACAGACAGCAGTTAGTAAGACTGATTTCAGTAGCCACGGTTTTGAAAACTGTTGTCACGAAGTGATCGTCTTCTCAATAGAACATCTTTGATAACGGCGTGGTGTTGTTGCAGGAAGTCCCGACGGAGAATACTCTTGCTGTACTACAGGGCAGAGCCATATAATAGTAATAATATGGCTCTGGTACAGGGGTGCACATAACTGGTACGCAGGTTATGTGCGTAATCTGAAATGCGTACCGTCACTTGTGTCACAAAGCGCATTTGCGTACCGACGTACTTGTGAAGCTTTTCCAGAAGGCGGTTAGATCACCGGACGACAGAGTCGGTCTCCGTGTGCACAGACAGGGCTGCTGTTAACGTCGGTCTGTACAACGGAACTGTGCCAAAACTACGCCAACCGGCTGCGGAGGGAGACTCCCCCCTTCACTGGAGAACTGCGCTAAAACAGCTGATCACAACGTTCACACTCTGTGGTCACGAAGTACTCCACTAGCCCCCCCCTCCTCTCTCGACTTTCCTGAAGTACTCCCCCGTTGATAGAAAGCAACACGTAATGAATTAAGACCCCATGGTTTGATGATTGATAGGTGTGTGGGTTGTATTTCATTTTGACACGCAGAAAAATGTTATAATAAACATATGTTGTATGTATGTTAAATGGATATATCCGCCTTCTTTCATGTATATTTCCATTCCCAACAATATACATAAATAAATGGCATATTTTGGACATAGTTCGAATGGTGATTAATCATGATTAATTAACTTTTAAACTGTGATTAATCTGATTAAAAATGTTAATCGTTTGACAGCCCTAATATATATATATATATATATTAGGGCTGTCAAACGATTAACATTTATATATATATATATATATATGCGGATGCAGGTCAAAGTAATTTGTACAAACAGTGCAGATTGTATGTATGTACGGGTTACTTTAATTGGTTTAGTTAAAAGTAATATTGGTATACATAAAACATTTACAAAAACCCCCATGAATACATTTTTTCAGGGACTTATACTTAAAAAGGCCATTATATCACCGGCTACACCCAAAATATTTATTTTCACATGTAAAAATGTAATACCATGTTATAAGGTTTGACAAAAAGGTTTAGAGTCAGTGTATTGTAATGTCTTCATGTTTAAAACCGACCAAGAAGCAAAACAAGTTCACAACAAGATTTTTCAATTTCCAGTCTCCCCAGCACATGTTAAGCTGTCTCTTGCTAAAGTGATAAATACACCAGTTATGGCTTACATAATATTGCATGTATTAGGATTAGCACTACCAGTTAAACATAATTAGTGGTAGTTCAGTTCTTTATTAATGGATGTCCAAAACCATCTCCCAATAATTCTGATGTATTCATTTTTCCCCCAGCTTTTGATTTGTTTAAAGTATATTATCCTCAAAAGTATATAGCTAAGCAGTCATAAGACTTTTTAAAAAGTAACAAATGATCGTTAAACAGAAGACACAATGTTCACATCAGTGCTTTTCTTCTCCGCAGTAATGACTCACTTAAACCTGTGCCAACTGGTGGAGGCAGTAAACAAAACAAAAAAATATCCAATTCATGACAGGATACTGATATGGACACTACTATGACAGATGAATTTGACAGATTACATTTAAAAACAAGAAAAAGCGAACTTCGGTAATTTATGCTATAAATCATAGTCATAACATTAGGGAGTGTAATGCGTCTTCATTTAGAGTTAGGAAGCTGGAACCATATGATTGGCTATTTTCACTTTAAGAAAACGAATGAAACATTTTGCTGATTATTAAAATGATTGTGCGGTAGTTTAATCATTAGACACGTTAATAGATGAATAGACTGCGGTTGGCGATCGCTGTATTAGTGTAACATTTAATTTGTCTGCCAACTCTTTGCACGATTACTTCAGTTATAGACGGTCAACTCAGCCGTCTCTCGCATTTGCGTGGTCAAATGAGCAGCTCTTCATTTTTGAGTGCGTGATTAATAGCGTCTTTACGGTAATCGCCGAAAAGCGGCACTGACGCTAGTAAAAGAATAAAATAATGCATGTTTTTGTGCTATGTTTTTCGATACAAATATTTTTTTCCGTAAAGTCTTAACAGACGTCGTTTAAGAGTGATGTTTGAGTGAACGAGGACATCCCAATTAATACCTGAGGACTCCTCTGTCCTCTCGTCACCTCCTCGTGTCCCTCACTCGCATCTTACCGAGGCGGAGCTAAGATGCAAGGAAGTGTGTGTGTGTGTGTGTGTGTGTGTGTGTGTGTGTGTGTGTGTGTGTGTGTGTGTGTGTGTGTGTGTGTGTGTGTGTGTGTGTGTGTGTGTGTGTGTGTGTGTGTGTGTGTGTGTGTGTGTGTGTGTGTGTGTGTGTGTGACAGACGGACGGACGGACGGACGGACGGACGGACGGACAGACGGACGGACAGACGGTTTGGTGTCCTCTGCTTACTTTTAATACTTGTAAATAAAACTTTTGGCCCGTAATTTATTTTCCTCATTGTAGGGGGGGGATATATCCAGTCTCTGATTGTGTTACGTTATTATGAGAGTGCTCTGTTTGATTCTGAAATTGTAATATTAAATATGTTGCTACACCTCAGCAACAAACACAACCAAATATCTGGATAGAGAAAGTCAGACGTCAACCTGTCAGTTTGATGCATCATATTCAAAGTATTTTCTCTTCTTTTGTCTGAGGAACAGGTTACTTTGGCAATCCATCATGTGAATGTTGGAGGAGGTTTCACCAGTGTTACAGACAGGCCCGTCTAAACCTGCCCCTCAGGCCCTGGGGCAATCACATGTGAAACATATTCTTATTCTGATTGGCTGTTAAGTGGTGCCCACTGACTGTTTCGGAGTCTTAATTTTGTATGCTGTTGTTATGCCTGCTGACGTTAAGTTACTCCATTCTCCGCTTGTAATTATGCCTTTAAAAGCTTCAAAGTTGTATTTATCATCTGAATTTGCCGAAACAAGTTTAATATGCTGAATGCCAAGACTTTGTTTATTTTAAATCAGATGCAAACAAACTGTAACGGACCCTGCCGTGTTACCTATGATTATATGCCTTACATTCATAATTTCAGCGGAGGGAGGGGAAGCGGCGCTGTGGAAGACCAGAGTAGCGAGGGAGAGCCGTCTTCTTCCCTTTACAAGCTTCAAAAATGTATTTATCGTGTGATTTTGGAAATAAATGTTTCCTATTCTGAAAGCCAAGACTTTGTTTATTTAAAATAAACACCAACAATTAAAAAATTACAAATAAAAAAAATGTAAAAAAAAAAATGTGTTGGCTCATAATAGGCCCCCAATCTCCGTAGGCCCCTGGGCTTCAGCCCAGGTCAGCCCGTGCATTAAGGCGGCCCTGGTTACAGAAGGTTATGACTAACAAATAAATATAGAATTCAAGTAAAGTGCTAATTGAGCAGGAAGAAATGCAAAAAACTAAAGAAATTGCCTAATCAAAAAATCAAATATGAGTACACAAAATAATATTTATATTTATATAAATGTGATGCCGCATGAAATCACTGCATTTAATAAATAGTGAAAATCAACCTCAATCTCAATGTAAAATACATGATTGTTCAAGTTTATACTTGCAGTATATATGTATATGTATTTTGTTCTTAATAAGATAAATACATTGCAAAAATATAAAGATCAGAAGAAAAAGTGTTTTAGTGTATATTTTTTTCCGATTCTTTCTATCAATATAAATATATAATCTTCATGGACATACTTATTTAAATGAACCTGACCTGGATAATCAGGATAAAATGGATGGATTCACAAATTATAATTATGAATATATTTTCCTATTTAAGCTTTTGGTTGAATTTACAATTATCGCCCATTGTATGTCAACAAGCTTCGTTGCTACTGGGACTAAAAATCCCAACAGTGTTTGCTTTACATCTGAGGATGCTGACAGAAATAGAAGGACTAAGGAATCTGACGTCTACGAAAAGCTCACAATCCGATAAAAAAACATTTGACTATCTATCTTGAGAGTTTTTAAAATGTGCAGTTATCCCCTAACACGGTTGAGTCATTTCTAAAGGATTTCCTACCTCATATCATTAACAAAAACAGTCATTTGATGTCACGCACATTCATTTGAATGTCCTTTCTACACAAGAAGTGGAGCAGGTTCCCAGCTAGAAATCTTTGGTTCTAAAAACATTCTGAGAATGTTACATTCATTGTTCTAGGAATCTTTTCAGCGGGAAGTTTTCTTTTGGTTCCCAGAACGTTCTTCTGAAAGGTAGGATAACGTTCTCTAAAAACATTCTTAAAATGGTGATAACATTGTTAGAACATTATGCACTACTGTTCTTAAAACGTTTTCAGCTGTTAGATTTGTTTATGTTGCCAGAATGTTATTATTTTAGAGAAGGATGTTTTATGTTTAAAACATTATGCAAATGTTCTGTGGTAACAATTTACTAAAATATGTTTACATTATTAGAACATAAAGACATAATATTCCTGTAATTGTTCAACTCAAAATTCCTGGGTAAGTGGACTGACCACTGTGGTCATTAGGATGATTTTTGATAGTTTACTTAACTATTGGAATTTGACTATTAACACATGTAAAAGGAGACTCGGAATCAGCTGGTGAGAGTAGCATTTGTTTATTAGAAAAGGGGAGCTGGGAGTGGCGGTTGGTTATGGCAGCAGTGAGAAACAGTTGTTCCAGGGTGGAGAGGCGTGGCTGGTCTTGGGAGTGTGGAAGGCCTTGGATTCCTCCTGGGAGAGACACAAAAATGAGTGTGAGGCAAAAGCAGGCAAAGTTGTCAAAGAATATGCTGGCAAAAAGCTAGAGCGGCACGCAACAAACCGTTCACGGCAACAATCTGGCAGGGAATTCTCCCTGTACACAAACTCGCTCGGATCTGTCATTAGCCCACATGGTTTTTCATACCACTGCTACGCTGACGACACCCAATTAATTCTGTCCTTTCCCCGCTCAGAGACCCAGATCGTCGCACGCATCTCTGCTTGTTTAGCTGACATCTCTCAGTGGATGTCCGCTCATCATCTCAAGCTCAACCTTGACAAAACTGAAGTGCTTTTCCTTCCGGGAAAAGATTGTCCCTCTCTTGACCTAACTATCAACATCGGCCCCTCTGTTGTTTCCCCGACTCAGACTGCAAGGAATCTGGGTGTTATCCTAGATAACAACCTGTCGTTTACTGCAAACATCGCTGCTACAACCCGCTGCTGCAGATACACGCTTTTCAACATCAGGAAGATACGCCCACAGCTGACCCAGAAATCGACGCAGGTTCTGGTCCAGGCTCTCGTCACCTCACGCCTAGACTACTGCAACTCCCTCCTGGCTGGTCTACCTGCATGTGCCATCCGACCTCTGCAGCTCATCCAGAATGCAGCGGCTCGTCTGGTCTTCAACCTTCCAAAATTTTCCCACACCACGCCGCTCCTCCGCTCCCTCCACTGGCTTCCGGTAACTGCTAGAATCCACTTCAAGACACTGGTACTTGCGTACCATGCTGTGAATGGATCTGGCCCTTCCTACATCCAGGACATGGTTAAACCGTACACCCCAGCACGTGCACTTCGCTCTGCATCAACCAAACGACTCGCTGCACCCTCGCTGCGAGGGGGACCCAAGTTCCCATCAGCAAAAACACGTGGGTTTGCTATCCTGGCTCCAAAATGGTGGAATGAGCTCCCCATTGAAATCAGGACCGCAGAAAGCTTACACACCTTCCGGCGCAGACTGAAAACTCATCTCTTTCGACTCCACTTCGAGCGATAGAATGACTAACAAAGAACTGCTAACAGAGCACTTATATACTAATAAAGGACTGGCTTATCTATAGCCAGTTGAGCAGCACTTGAAACGATTGGCTCTTTGAAACCTGATGTTCTTATATGATTCTGTTTTCCTCAAGGTTGTGTCTTCCTGGTCGAATGTACTTATTGTAAGTCGCTTTGGATAAAAGCGTCAGCTAAATGCAATGTAATGTAATGTAATGTAATGGAATGAGTGCAGGCTGCAGGCTTTCATAGTGTGGCTGATGAGCAGGTTTCAGGTGTGGTTGATTGGAGATTGCTCCCAGGCGTGTAGAGCAGACCAGCAGGAAGGTGGGGGGAGAGAGAGACACACACACAGTAGAAACAAACACATACAAACACTAACAGGGGTTTAAGGGACAGGCAGTGATAGTCGGTCTGTTCTTCATTATGTCTGTCTTTGGTTTTCTAAGTGTTATTCGATCCATATGACCATAGAGATATGTGCATAAACAACAAAAACACTTGGGTATAATGTTCCAACAATGTTATCACCAAACATTTTAAGAATGTTTTTAGAGAACGTTATCCTACCTTTCAGAAGTACATTCTAGGAACCAAAATAAAACTTCTCGATGAAACCATTCCTAGAACAATGAATGGTAACATTCTCAGAATGTTTTTAGAACCAACAATGTCTAGCTGGGAACTCAGACATGCATACGCAAACATGCGATATCATGAATTACGTGCTTGTTTTGTTTTTTTAAAGGAAAATGTGGTGACATCAGATTTTTTTTAAACATCCTTTTCAAACAAATGCAACAAGTTTGTTTTTTTAAAGCACACTACAAATAAATCTGACGTTGACCATGACCGTGTTAATATTTCGCATCACAGGAACATTTTATAAAAAAAAGTATAACCTCCTGAAACCATTATCCAAATGTTGCTTTCAAAATGTTCTTATTTGGTTATCATGTACACTGTTAGCCCGGAGTTCATATCTAATTAAATAATGAATTACAAATTACTGACATTATTTAAGTTTCATTGCATTACTATCAAATGTAAGCTTATTCTACTTGCTGACTACCAAATGTAAGCATATAATACTTACATGTGTTAGTTAAGCAATGTGTCAATAATTTTAAGTTAAGTAACTTCACATTATGAAGTTTTAGTCATGTTCGCAATGCATTATGGGAAAGAGAAGGATCTGGATGTGCCGCAGCCACGTTTCCAGCTCGCAATTTCTCAGTCGGACGCAACCCCACTTTGAACACCGGACTTGCACCCTTTCACCGCGCTGTCTACGCTTCCAAAGGAAGGACGCTGCACGGCTGCCTTATCTACTGAATCTGGTGAGTGATTTAGCTAACAGGGCTTGGTTGAATTCTCGTACTTTTGGGTGTAACACAGCCACAGGAAATATCAACTGGCGGGAACACGGTGTGGGCTTCTCTCGCATTGTTTAAGTACTTGTTAGAGGAAAATAAAATGTTAACAGACTTTGACAGTTACAGGTAAATTCGAATAATGCTGCCGTTTATTTTCTGAATTAAAGTTCCATTCGTTGGTGCGCCGTGGAACGGACATTTTATTTTGGCGGAAGCATTACGATCATTTTTAAGTCAATTAAATCATTTTAAAATATATATTATGAATCATTTGTTTGTTTTTTAGTATGTAGCCGTGTAATAATCGGTATAATGTGCTGCTAGGTGGTCATTAGGCGGGGGGAGAATCCCCGCAGTGTGATCATGTAGCCCGCGGAGGGATCTAGATCTTAATAGCGACCACATTAAGTTTTCATTTGATTTACATCACTTAACTGCAGCACTTCTACGCTACTGCAGTCAGGCAATGTGTGTTTCCCTCGCTTTTGTTAACTTTTACTGAGCGATGGTAGGCTACGAGGTGCAGATAGTTTTAAACAGACAGTGCTGTACTTTTTTCACTTGTTCGTGTTCACTGAAAGACGTAGATTTATTTTTCACCCAGTTGCTGTTTTTGTCACCTTTCTTTTAGTCGTGTGAATCGGTGTCACTGGCCAATTTCTGTCTGAGCTTTTAAGTCAGACAAAGGTGGGTTTACTTAACATCTGTCTACCCAATCTCTTTCCTCTCTCCTTGTTCCTCTTCTGTCCCTTTGACTTCCTTCTCATCTCTTCTTTTCTCTCATTTGCTGCTCTTGTCCTGTCAATTTAATTGCATCTCTTCATGTGTCATTGTTTCCTCTTTTCCCTTGTTCATTTTGCTTTGCTCTCTTGTTTTGTTTCCTATTCTATTCTTTGGTCAAGAAGAAGTTATGTTCTCTCCCTTTTCTATTCTCTCCCATCATGTCATCTCCTTTTGTCCTCTCCTTTACTTTCAACTATATTTGAAATAAAGTCATTGTGTAGAGTTTGTAGAATGTATTTGATGAATGTATGACCATTCTTTGTTATCTCCACTATATTCCAGACCACTGAGCCAACAGACATCAGATGCCTTTGTGTTCGGGGACTGCCAATCATCTTGGGGGATGAGATGAGCCTTCTGCCTTCTTCAAGACCTGCACCGTAAGTAACTTTAACCCTTGTGTTATGTTCACATTTTGAACCCTTTGGTAATGTTCGGGTCAAACTGACCCGGGACATTATTCAGGGTTTAAATAAAATATGAAATCATATGAAATATGATTCAGTTTTTTAAATACTCTTTGCTATATAACATTTAACAATGTAAGTGTCCATACAAATGTAATTTATGTAAGAAAAAATACACTCTAAGAAAAACTAGGTTTACATGTGCATGCTTTTCTAGGAAAAATGCAAATGAAACATTAATGTTATTTTTTGTAATCTTTGTCTTATGATAATCAAAGCCTTCGAGGAAATATAGCAATTGAAACACAAGAATCACACATCCAAATGGATTTGGCTTCGAAATATATATATAGATGATGAAACATCTATATAAATGACGGAACAGATATAAACACAAAGCAAATCCAAACAATTAACAGTCACTGTTCATAAAATACAGTAAATCCAAAAAATACATATATTTTGGCCATTTTGCTGGTAGATAATTTTAGTTCTGCACTATACACTGTAATGTGAGGTTATGTGTCTGTTTAGTCCTTCCTCCGGCGTGCAGGTACGAGGGGGACAGTTAGAGAACATGTTTATAATGTTCTGGAATAGTTTTGTGCACACACTACAAAGGGTAAAGATCAAGGGAGTGTCTGTGTGTGTCCTTCATAATAAATAAGCCTAACACCTAATGTGTTGTAGGTGAATAATGAAGATTGTCTGCATCAAATGTTCACAAATTCATGGCAGCCAAGCTACATACAAAATCATATTTGGTGCACAATTTGTAACTAGTACTTGAAATGTACAGATCCACGTAAGGCCAATTTAAGGCCCAGATTGTCCTTTTATTTATTACTTTTGGTTTTTATGTTGTATGATGCTTTTCATTATAAACAGTGGAAGCTACTTTTTGGTGGACGATGTAGAATTATATGTCAATCTCTTTATTTCTCTGTTAGGATGCGGCTGATAAGGAGGTGTACAGTCAAACTCCACTGGGAATCCTCTGTGTCGGAGAAAATCCGCAGCTCAACCCATCCAGTGTGGCAATCGTCTTGGAGGGGAATGTGGTGATGGATGGACCGGCTAACCTGCCTCAGGCCTTCTGTGTCCTGTTCGGACTCATTTATGCCCTGCAATTGGAGTACCCAAAGTGCATGAAAAACACTTTCCACTTTGTTCAGCAGGTGATGTTGAAGCTTGGTAAGGTTGAGCTGGCACCCAAAAATCAGCTTACGGGTTTCTGAAAAGTTGGCTACTTCAATATTGCATTTTGTTGTTGCATGTTTGCACTGTTTGACCTCTTGTTGGCATTTCCATTTGTGTTTTATTCTATAAACTACTGACAACATCTCTCCCAAACTCCAAACAAAGAAGTCATTTAGAGCATTTATTTGCAGAAAATACTTTTCTGGTCAGAATAACAGAGAAAATTCTGTGTTTTCAAACCTCAAATAATGCAAAGAAAACAAGTTCTTCATTATTAAACGACACAATACTAATGTTTTAACTTAGGAAGAGCTCAGGAATCAATATTTGATGGAATAACCCAGATGTTTCAATAACCGCTTTCAATGCGTCTTGGTTGCTCGCCACCAGTCTGTCACATTGTTGCTGAAAGACTTTATGTCTCTCCTGGCACACAAAGCCAAGCTGCTTGATTTGTTTGTGCCAGGAGTGGCTTAATAAGTGACCCAACAGCAATGTGAAAGGTGTTGCAGAGCAGCCAAGGCGCATGAAAGCTGTGATTGAATATCTGGGTTATTCCACCAATTATTGATTCCTGATCTCTTCCCATGTTAAAACAATAGTATTGTGTTGTTGAAAAATGAATTTTAAATAGTTTTCTTTGCACTATTCGAGGTCTGAAAACACTCCATCCTTTTTGGTTTCTTTGAACATTTGGTATTTTTTGTAAATAAATGCTCTAAATAAGAATATTTGGAGTTTGGGATAAATGTTGTCAGTCATTAATTTATAGAATAAAACACAAATGTTAATCCAGTTTTTACAAACCGTAAAACGAGAGAAAGTTATAATTTTAAAGAGGTCTCTTAATTTTTCAGAGCGATATATATCTGTTTATATATATAGAGAGATTGCTATGGTTTAATGTGAAAATGTATGGTACAATATTTTTGCTACAGTTTTTATAAGATGCTCAATTTCATTGTATCCAAGTTTTAATCAAAGGTAAAACTTTATTTTTGTGTCTTTTTCTTTTTTGTAGTTGACGGAATAAAAAATATAAATACGTAATGTAACCACTTTCAACTAAAAATTCTAAGTTATATAATTGGGCAAAGCAATTGATATTACACAATATTTTAAGTAAAATCAACTTCACATGAAGTGCATTGTACTTCAAATAACAATTCCAGTCCTTGAATAACTTAAGTTAAATTCACTCAAGTTTTCCTAATGCGTTACTTAAAAAAATAGAAAGTGGTTGACTTAAAAATGTAAGTGAAATCAACTTGACATGAAGTGCATTGTACTTCAAATAACAATTAAAGTCCTTGATTAATTTAAGTTTAATTTACTCAAGTTTTCATAATGCTTTACTTAAATTTTTAAAGGCAACCACTTTCCTCTATTTTTTTAAGTAGATTCAACTTATCGGGGCTTACAGTGTAACATTGAGGGAAGGTTTTATAAAGAACATCTTTAATGTGTTACCCAACAACGTCCAAAACACATCCTTAGAATGTTGCAGGCAAAACGTTCCACCTTTGTTAACACATCACATTAAAATGAACATTTTATAAAAAAACTTTCTGTCATCTCAGACCTCAATAACATCCTCAAAACATCCTATGAATGTTGCAGTTAAAACATGTCTTAGTTAACCTTAAACCTTATAGGAACATTATTTGAAAAAAGAAACATCCTAAAAAGGTTCTTTGAACATCAGATTAAAACGTTTCTTTAAAACCTTATTAGAACCTGTAGGTAATGTTAGCCAAAGTTGTGAAAAACGTTCCCCGCTAGCTGGGTTACCGCTGAATTTTAGTGTAAGATTAAACCAACCTGATCTCACCAGAATGCGTGACTCCACCACGACTTCTTAACACCACACGAGTCACGAACTTTGTTCCATTTACGTGTCGGCACCACGCAAACAACCCCAATGTAAAGTGAATGAGGCTCCTTTGTCGTGGTGCACACACGCATTTATACAACGTCCCGCAGTGAGCTTTTATTCTATAAAACGTTTTTTTAAATCTACTTTATAGCTTGTAGTAACTCACGGGAGGCTTCTTTTATTTTATTTGTATTCATAATAATTTTAATTTTTCGTCAGAATGTAAAAATTACATTAGTTACGAATTTGTGTTCTCAAAAAACAGTGCATTGTGTGTAATGCAACTGTGATTTTTATTAAATTAGTTAGTTTTTAAGGAAGGCCAGAGCTTCAGCTGTGTCAAATAGATTGTTCCCTTTAGTTAACGTTATTTAAAAGATAATGATCATGTCCCCTGTATTGTATTACGGAGAATTGTACACTCGGAATTGTATTCTCCTTACTGTCGATTGATTTTACAGTGATATCTGCACTACTCATCGACTAAAAAACACCAGATTATCCTTGTTAATTACACAACATTGATTGGTTTGAATTGTGTGCAATGCTTTTGTATTTTCCCCCTTCGATTCGGAGAAACAAATGTTTTTTGGGAGTTTTAGGATGGCCGAAGATACTACACTACCCAGAATCCTTAGCTATCGTTTGGGACTACACCATGTGCGTAGCTTGACAAACCCGTGATCAGTCTTCAACCTCTGTGATTTGATGTTGGAGTGGCAGTGTGCGAAGTTTACACAGAGCGTCAAAAAGGACTTTGAAATGGAATGAAACCCATCGACGGCACACTATTCAAAACAGGAATCGAACGTGTCCTACCCACCCCCCCCCCCCTTAGGTCACAGGCTCCTCCAACAGTGCTACGCAATAAAACAGATAGGCCTACACAGAAAAAATAGTGAAATAGTGCAATAAGAGTCTACAAGTGATTGGAATATGATATATTAGATAAATAATTTGTAATTAGCAGCCAGATGAATGTTATGGATGTTGTTTCTAAGTTCAGGTGTTTAATAATCGTATAGCCTGTGGGATGAAGCTGTCTCTGTGTCTGGTGGTTTTAGTCCGGATGCTGCGGTACCGCCTGCCAGATGGCAGCAGACAGAACAGTTTGTGGCTGGGGTGATGGGGGTCTTTTATAATCCTGAGGGCTTTCTTTAAGGTTAACCTGGTATTTTTACTCCACTACATTTATTTTAGTTACTTTACAGATTTGGATTAATAATGTGAAATATAAACAACCCTTAAATCAGACTTTAGTTACACCTGAGTGAAATTCAGTGAAGGTGATTGTCAAGTGCCAACAATCAGGCGAGATATTTGATAGTTGGTGCTTGAGAAGACTAAATATTTATCTGCAGATCCGTTTAAAGCATATTCATTACTCGTTATTCTCTAATAGTTAATTAAAGACTGTATATAATTGCTATTTTGCACATCCCTTTCAAGATTTCAAGATTTTCTAAGGTTTATTAACATATCATATACACAATAGTGTAGTTATGCAATGAATGAAAAACTTGGGTCACAGGTTCCTCAACAGTGCATTACAAGACATCTATCAATATGTGTGTATACTTCCACCATTACACTGTCGTATTCTGCACATTTCTTATACTATCTACATACATAAGATTATAATTAATGTGTATAATATCAGTTAAAATAAGTGCTTCAACATAGTTAACATTGCAGGAAAGTTGATTGTCAAGTTCCAAAACAAACCATGCAATTTAGACTTTGTCAGGCTTAATATTTATCTGTAGATAGATACCCCCAAACTTTTTTCCTATTTAAAAGAAGACCTTAACCTAAAGTATTCTTTAATGTTTAAATAAAGCCTTATTAGTTAGCACATCCTCCTATCAGGCACTAAACTGTTTTATTCTAGATATCATTTGAGTATCTTCTTGATATTTTCTATTCTATATTTATATCATTGACCTTCTACTTTCCCACTATTTTGTATGTACTCTTAATATTTAAATGTTTTCATAAAATATAACACATTCAAAAGTGCTTTACAAAAATGAAAGACATTAAGAAAAAGGCATTTTAAACAGTCGTTAAAAGCAACACAATCTTCCTGCATTGCAATTACTCTAAACGTGCAATAACGTGCTTCAACCAGTAGGTGGTTTGGGTTAAAAAGCTGTAAAGTTTACAGTGTTAACAAAATAAAATATACTGCTGTTTCTGGTTTAGTTTACGACGAATATTATTTTGTTATTGTTTTGATATTTGTAACACAAAAGCGATGATATGCAGAGAACATCTTCACGGCGGTTGTTGTGTGCTCGGCATGTGCGGTTACTACTGTAACCAGGCACGGTTCTATGCGGGCTGTTCTCTTTCTTAGAAGCTAATTATCTGGTCTTAACATTGTGTTCTGACTGGGTTGCTTGATTGTTAGCAGCAGCCGCTTGGCTAACACCTTGCATGTACGGTTAAGCTTCATTATTTAACTCAGCCGGTGAGGGCAGTGCTCTCGCTCCCGCTCCCGGTAAACGCATGGTATGGTTGCAGTAGCGCTATATCGTTGTATTTACTGCTCTTAGTACTAGACTCCTAGCACTAGGACGATATGCAGAGAACAATCTTCACTGTGTGTGCCGTGTGCTCTGCATGTATGGCCATTAACCCTCTGGAGTCGGTGGACGCGCCGGCGCGTCCAAGTGCACATTTATTTACGTATTTAATCACAGATTTTCGCTTGTAAGGAGTAGAAATACGATTCAGATATCTGCGGAATCGGTAGAATCGTAGCTTTTCAAGAGTATCTCCTGTGAGACTGTACCCAGGGCACAGCAGCCAATATCGCCGCTCAAAGCAGCGTGATTCAGCGTTACACTGTGTGTGATTGGTGGATTTGTGTGTCAGTCAAGGACATCTCGGCCGGCCGGCAGCCATGTCGGTCTGAAATGACCAATGGACACTCGAGAAATCTAAGGACCTACCCACCAATAAAAAAACATATAACGGGTTTCTCCCATCAGTTTCAGTCTTTTAGTCTATGAAGAAGATAGAGAAAATGGCTCGAAGGAACTTTACCGTTGCAGACGCGCTGGATTTTATTTTCGCGAGCGGCAGTGAAGAAGATGGCTCATCAGAACCTGAAGGCTTCGACTCTTCTGAAGAAGAAGAATACAGGGACAGCAGGGATCCATTTGAGGATGGGTAAGTGTAAATATAACTTGTAGTGCATTTGCCATTGTGTGAGGAGTACCGCGAAAATGAACAATGGATTTATCAACCTTTTTATTTTCCCCTCATGAACTTTTTCTCGGGACAAAATAGACTCTTGATTAGTAAACGTTTACTCTGTGTAAATGTTATTTATGTGTAAACGTTATTTTGGCATGTATAAGTAAGGTTACATGTGTAGATGAATACAAATAATCCTTTATTTGTCCCACAACGGAGACATTTATAGACATGTCTTTTATTTTATCATACCGTTCTGTACAGATGAGACTTTGTCATAGACTTATTTACATGTGTGTCTGTGATTATTTTTACCGTACTGTGCTGTACAGATGAGACTGTCATATACTTATTTACATGTGCATTTGCCATTTTGTGGGGAGGAGCACGGAAATGAACAATAGATTCATCAGCCATTTATTTTTTTCGTCATGAATTTTATCTTTGGACAAAATAGACTCTTGATTAGTAAACGTTTACTCTGTGTACACTTTATTTATGTGTAAACGTTATTTTGGTGTGTATAAGTAAGGTTACATGTTTAGATGCATGAGATAATCCTTTATTTGTCCCACAACGGAGACATTTATAGACATGTATTTTTATTTTATCATACTGTTCTGTACAGATGAGACTTTGTCATAGATTTATTTATATGTGTGCCTGCCATTTGTGTGTGTGTGTGTGTGTGTGTGTGTGTGTGTGTGTGTGTGTGTGTGTGTGTGTGTGTGTGTGTGTGTGTGTGTGTGGTGTGTGTGTGTGTGTGTGTGTGTGTGTGTGTGTGTGTGTGTGTGTGTGTGTGTGTGTGTGTGTGTGTGTGTGTGTGTGTAATTCACTTATAATAATGATTGTCCCACCATTTTTATTTGTTTTACAGAGAGGTTTCACAGCTGCCTGGGCCTAGCGGCCCACAGATGACATTTATCCAGCTGTGCCTGCCACTATGTTGAGATCTACCGTGGATCAAGGGCCTTCACCACTGCCATCCCCACCAAGGACTAGCGGACCAGCATCACGACAGCTGCCTCCATCTCTGCCTGCGACGAGGTCAAGATACACCTCAGCTCCACCACAGCCATCACCATCAACCCGGACAGCAAAGAGGTCTCGTAGAGCACACGTACCTCCCACACAGCCACCAGCTGCCCATGCACCATAACCCCCACCTGCACAGCAGCCAGCTCCACTGTCTTGGAAGACAGACGAAGACCCTGACACTGCTCCCCCTGTCTCCAGGTTTCAACCTGCTCGCACACCCGGGCCACAGGTCAGCTCAACAGTATCAAACAAACCCCTTGACCTGTTCAAGCTGTTCTTCAGTGCACTAACAGTACAGACACTCTGTACCAACACAAACAAGCGGGCTGCACAGGAGATGGGAAAGGGTAAAACCTACAAATGGACTGACTTGACTGTAGAGGATTTCTATAAATACATGGGGCTGCTTCTATACATGGCCCTGCTGAAACTGGACAATGTATTGGACTACTGGAGGAAGGATCATTTTTTGTCAGTGCCTCTGCCAGCACAGGTCATGTCGCGTGACAGATACAGGACAATATCCTGGAACTTGCATCTCAGCGACCCTGATGAGGATTTCCAGAACGACAGCACAAAGGGCACACCCCACCATAACCGACTGTTCAGATTGAGACCCCTCAAGACTGCGTGTAAGGCCTTTTACCATCCCCATAAATACCTGGCTGTGGATGAGAGGATGGTTGCCTCCAAGGCTAAGACTGGAATGACCCAGTACATGAAGGCCAAACCAACCAAGTGGGGATTCAAGCTGTTCGTCATAGCTGATTCGAGGAATGGCTACACCATAGACTTTTCTGTTTACACTGGTAAAAGTGACATCCTCTCCGGACATGGCCTGTCGTATGATGTGGTAATGTCTCTGGTGCAGGCGGGTTACCTCGGAACAGGTTACCATATTTACATGGATAATTTTTACACCAGCCCGAAGCTGTTCAAGGCTCTCCATGCCCTAAAGTTTGCTGCCTGTGGGACCTACAGAGAGAACCGCAAGGACTGCCCAAGGCCACAGACGAACGCCCTGACAAAAAAATCCAAAAGAGGCTCCATAAGATGGATCAGGGACGGCCCACTGGTATTTGTGAAGTGGATGGACAACAGGGAAGTAGCTGTCTGCTCCACCATCCATGAAGCATACTCTGGCAACACCGTGCAGAGAAGGCAGAAGCAGAGAGATGGCTCCTGGGCACGAGTAGAGACCCCCTGTCCCACACCTGTTGCTGAGTACAACGCACACATGGGTGGAGTTGATCTGTCAGATCAGCTCATACAGTACTACTCTTCAAAGCACAAGACCATGCGCTGGTACAGGAGCCTGTTTTATCATTTCCTGGACATTGCCACTACAAACAGCTACATTATGTACAAGGAAGTCTGTCTGTCACAACAGAAGAAGCCCATGACACACAGAGCATTCATGGAGGAGCTGAGTGCTGAGCTCTGTGGCAAGCCTGTCCATACACCTCCTGTCCGGGCACCTGCAGCTCATCTTCCTGTGCCCATTGCTGATGGCCAGGCAGCAAGCGACAGGGCCACCACAGGTCGCAGGAAATGCGAACATTGCTACTTCCAAGGCAAGAGAAAGGACACACCTTGGAAGTGCAAGCAGTGTGATGTTGCCCTGTGTGTCTCACTGGAACGCAACTGCTTTGAGGCATGGCATGAGGAATTAATCTGAGTGAAAGTCCATCATCTTCTCCCGCTTATCAAAGGTTGGGTTGAGTGGTGAGTGAAAGTGTTTTTTATAAATAGTTGAAAAAAAGCTCTGATGTTCAATATTGTAACAAGTGTGTATTTGCTGTTTTTATTTGTATGTATAATGAATAGTTGGTTGATGAAAAAAAGTTCTGATGTTCAATATTGTAACAAGTGTGTATTTGCTGTTTTTATTTGTATGTATAATGAATAGTTGGTTGATGAAAAAAAGTTCTGATGTTCAATATTGTAACAAGTGTGTATTTGCTGTTTTTATTTGTATGTATAATGAATAGTTGGTTGAAGGAAACAAAGTTCTGATGTTCAATATTGTAAATAGTGAGATGTTGCAGTTATATTTATATACATTGTTGGTATTATAATAAATTGTTGGTTGAAAAAAAAAAACCTTTTTTTTTTACACATCACATGAATCTTGGTATGTAATATGAAGTCATTATTCAGTCCTGATGTATCTCAGTCCCTGCTGTGGTGAAAGTAGAGTGATTGACAGCTGTTTTACTCAGAATTCGAATTTATAAAATTTCATTTTTGACATGAATAACACATTTATATACAGTGTAATTCAAATATTTCACTACTTTTGTAATCCTAAGACTTTGGTAACCAAATCTAAAACACCAAAACATTTCGATCACATGAGTACATTTGTGTTTTCACAAGAGTTTTGAAGATTTTCCGAAAATCGGATGTCAAATTTTAAGCTTTTGAGCTACTTATCTCATCAAACAGTGCTCTAAGGTGAGTAATGTGCATATATAGCAATACTAGAGATTGTCCTGAACATTTTGATATATAACACATGGGTGCCATGTTAGAAGAAATACATTTAAAAGGTGATTTAAGAAAATGTCTAAAAATCGAGAAAATACCCTTAGACTCCAGAGGGTTAAGGAGGATTTCATCCTCCCAATATTATATTGTCTAGTGGGCAGCCGTTGGCTGGCACTTTTAGGCACCGGCCACAGTTACTATTGTAACTAAGGTCTAAGCCGTAAGTACTGGCTATAATTACTACTGTAACTACGGTTCCAAGCTGTGTAAGTACTGGCCATAGTTAATACTGTAACTACGGGGTTAAGCCGTAAGTACTGGCCATAGTTACTACTGTAACTACGGTTCCAAGCCGTGCACGTACTGGCCATAGGCAATACCGTAACTACGGCTCTATGCTGTGTAAGTACTGGCCATAGTTACTACTGTAACTACGGTTCTAAGCCATGTAAGTACTGGCCATAGTTACTACTGTAACTACGGTTCCAAGCCGTGCAAGTACTGGCCAGAGTTACTACTGTAACTACGGTTAGATGCCGTGTGAGCCCTGGCCATGGTTACTGCTGTAACTACGGCTCTGTGCTATTCTCTTCTTTAGTAGCTAGTTATCTGGTCTTAAACATGTGTGTTATTTGACTTGAACTCGCTTGATCGTTATCAGCAGCCGCTCGGCTAACGTCTTGCGTATACTGTTAAGCCTCTTTATTTTACCCAGCTAGGTGAAGGCAGTGCTCTCGCTCCCGCTCCCTCTACCGGTAATGCGGATGTAGCTACATCCCTTTTTCTGTTCGGCGAGTAGTAGCACCGCTCTACTATTCCCGTTCAGCAGGTAGCTGGTGAAGGCTGTGTTCCCGCACCCGCTCCCGGTTACGCTGCATCTGGCATTCGTCTCTAACTCAACCAGTGAAGGCAGTTCTCGCCCCCGCTCCTGGTAGACGCCAAACTGCCTTGTTTTTCTGTTAAGCAGGTAGCTGGTGAAGGCTGTGTTCCCGCACCCGCTCCCGGTTACGCTGCATCTGGCATTCGTCTCTAACTCAACCAGTGAAGGCAGTTCTCGCCCCCGCTCCTGGTAGAC
Organism: Pseudochaenichthys georgianus; assembly: GCF_902827115.2. Lineage (NCBI taxonomy): Eukaryota > Metazoa > Chordata > Actinopteri > Perciformes > Channichthyidae > Pseudochaenichthys > Pseudochaenichthys georgianus. Next base: position 19,841,565 of record NC_047520.1, on the reverse strand, counting down.
GCGGAACTGCCTTGTTTCTCCGTTAAGCAGGTAGCTAGTGAAGGCTGTGTTCCCGCACCCGCTCCCGGTTACGCTGCATCTGGCATTCGTCTTAATTTAACCAGTGAAGGCAGTGTGCTCGCCCCGCTCCTGGTAGACGCTAAACTGCCTTGTTTATTCCGTTAAGCAGGTAGCTGGTGAAGGCTGTGTTCCCGCACCCGCTCCCGGTTACGCTGCATCTGGCATTCGTCTTTAATTTAACCAGTGAAGGCAGTGTTCTCGCCCCCGCTCCTGGTAGACGCTAAACTGCCTGGTTTTTTTTCATTAAGCAGGTAGCTGGTGAAGGCTGTGTTCCCGCACCCGCTCCCGGTTACGCTGCATCTGGCATTCGTCTTAGTTTAACCAGTGAAGGCAGTGTTCTCCCCCCCGCTCCTGGTAGACGCTAAACTGCCTGTTTTTTTTCATTAAGCAGGTAGCTGGTGAAGGCTGTGTTCCCGCACCCGCTCCCGGTTACGCTGCATCTGGCATTCGTCTTAGTTTAACCAGTGAAGGCAGTGTTCTCCCCCCCCGCTCCTGGTAGACGCTAAACTGCCTGTTTTTTTTCATTAAGCAGGTAGCTGGTGAAGGCTGTGTTCCCGCACCCGCTCCCGGTTACGCTGCATCTGGCATTCGTCTTAGTTTAACCAGTGAAGGCAGTGTTCTCCCCCCCGCTCCTGGTAGACGCTAAACTGCCTGGTTTCCGTTAAGCAGGTAGCTGGTGAAGGCTGTGTTCCCGCACCCGCTCCTAGTTACGCTGCATCTGGCACTCGCCTCTAGCTCAGCCAGTGAAGGCAGTGATCTCGCTCCCGCTCCCTCTGCCGGTAACGTGGGTGTAATTACATCCCTATTTCTGTTGGGCGAGTAGCGGCGCGGCTCTACTCTTTCTGTTAAGCAGGTAGCTGGTGAAGGCTGTGTTCCCGCACCCGCACCCGCTCCCGGTTACGCTGCATCTGGCATTCGTCTCTAACTCAACCAGTGAAGGTAGTGTGCTCGCCCCTGCTCCTGGTAGACGCAGAACTGCCCTGTTTTTCCGTTAAGCAGGTAGCGGGTGAAGGCTGTGTTCCCGCACCCGCTCCCGGTTATGCTGCATCTGGCATTCGTCTCTAACTCAGCCGGCAGTGTTCTCGCCCCCGCTCCTGGTAGACGCTGAACTGCCGTGTTATTAATCCAGCCAGGTGAAGGCAGTGCTCTCGCTCCCGCTCCCTCTGCCGGTAACGTGGGTGTAATTACATCCCTCTTTCTGTTGTTGCGCCCCATGCAGATGTGGCTGAACAGCCTTCACTTGGACGCCAAGTGGCACAGGCACAGTGAAGTCAGGGTGTCGCAGCATTGCTCCACTCTCCGTCACACTGGGGCAGGGCCTATCTCCTGGTAGGCGTGCCCATGGGCGCCATCCCATCCCGCCAGGAGACCATCACCATAGGTGCATGTCTCTCAGGGTGGGGTGCAGTGCGGCAGGGCAGGACCGTTCAGGGTCAGCGGTCTGCCCAGCAGAGTGCGCGCCAGGTCAACGTGCTAGAGCTTCGGGCCGTGCAGCTTGCACTCACGCACTTTCTACCCCAACTGGGGGGCAAGCATGTGCGTGTTCCTTGGGGACAGCATGTACATTGTTGCTTAGACAACAGTCCCTTCTAGACAGTGGCCGTTCTCACTCCACTCTGAATTTATGTGGCTGCGATTCTGCCCGACATGTTCGGGTCGACGGCGCCACGGCGGGGTGCCACAGGTCGGTGTCCCTCTTTATGAGAGGGGATTTACGGCAGCGTCCCCCTTGCACCCCGGCTTGGGACCTGCCCTTCCTCATCTCCTCCCTTCGAGCCCCTGGCCCAGGTGGGGCTAGGTGGCTGCCCACAAAGGCAGCATTTCTGCTTGCAATAGCCTCAGGGAAGCGAGTCGGGGAGGTGCATGTCCTCTTCATAAACAATACATGCCCGAGGTGAGACTCTCAGGTGTTGCCCTTTGGGCAAATGTGGCATTCCCGCCAGGGGTCCTTCCACAAACCCACTTCAGTCAGCCTGCCCAGCTGGCACGCTTTGACATTCAGGAGTACGGCACGTCGAAGTTGCTGTGCCCTGGGGGTGCCCAAAGGGCGTATATCAAGGCTACTGCCTGTATACGGCAGGAGAAGCAACTCTTGAGTTTGCCCTGGCGGCACTAAAGGAGGTTAGGCCCTCTAACCAGTGGCTGCCCCACTGGGTTGTCGATACCATCTCACAGGCTTACGGGGCCAGTGGCCGCCCCCTGCCATCAGGCTGAGATGCCACTCTACAAGGAGCATCTCAACATATTGGGCTGCCCTGAGAGGGGTGCCCCTGGAGACCATCTGCGCCGCGGCGTCGTGGGCGTCTTCTGGCACATTCTCCAGTTGTCATCAGGTCAATGTCGCCACTCCCCATTCTTTGGGCGTGGTCCTTTTGCCGAGCTCCGCTGCTTCCAGTGGTGAGCAAGGGCTTGGATTCTTCATGAAATTGTTGGTATAAGTCATCCAGTGCTAAAGCACCGCCTCTGGCGGTCAGTAGGGACGAAATAGAACGATAGTTACGGCTGTAACTACGATTCTATGAGTCCCGGATGACCGCCAGAGTTCCCTGTCACTCAGAATTCTTGTGTGCTCGCGAGAAGATTCGGGGAACAGATCCTCTGACGACACCGGCTTCACGTGGGTCACAGGTGACTTTGTTGTTATTGGTACTCGAGCTGCGCATGCGCGCGATGGACATATCCAGTGCTAAAGCACCGCCTCTGGCGGTCATCCGGGACTCATAGAACCGTAATTACAGCCGTAACTATCGTTTTACTGTTAACAGCAACCCAAAACATTTCATAAAGGGGTCATAGGGAGACAAGAGATGAGACAACAGGGGACACTTCTTGGCTATATTAGATGTGATTGCTAACCATGACACAGTTATCAAAAATAAACTCACAGGGCCTCGCAATGCAAAATACACTAGCCACCAAATTCAGAATGAGATTTTGGATATATTAGCTGAAATGGTACGCTCCTCCATCATTAACGAGGTCAAGGAAAGTGAGGTATTTTGCCTAATGGCAGATGAAACTAAAGATACAAAAAAAAAAGGAACAGATCTCTTTAGTGCTGAGATATTATTATAAAGGAGCTGTACAAGAGAGCTTCTGGCACTTTGAGCCTGCAGACCGCCTTGATGCTGCAGGACTGACAGAAAAAATAATCCAGGTCCTTGAGAGATATGGCCTGGAGTACAAAAGTAACCTGGTTGGGCAAGCATACGACGGTGCTTCTGTCATGAGTGGCAAGCACTCCGGCGTTCAAGCTCGAATTAAGGAGGTGGCAAAGCAGGCGTTTTATGTCCATTGTAATGCACATAGCCTTAATCTGGTTCTAGTCGACACAGTTAAAGCAGTCCCACAAGCTGAATGCTTTTTTGCGTCTTTGTGTCTGGCTCTTATGTTCACACAAGGTGGCTTAACATTCAGAAAGAAATGTATGCCGGAGCTCCGAAAGAGCTTCAACGGTTGAGTGAAACAAGGTGGGCTTGCCGGCATATAGCTTGCCGTACCGTCTTAGATAGACTACCTGCTATTATTCGTGTCCTTGAAGAAATAGCTGCAGAACACAGCGGGGATAGAAGTGTTGATGCACGTGGCCTGCTCGCTCAAATTGGCCTTTTAGTGACATGCACTAAGGTTTTTGGAGATGCAAGATATCTCTCTGACCTTCTACAGTCTCCCACTCTTGATTTGTGTTCAGCTGGGGATCTAGTTGAAGCCCTCGTGAAACGTTTTCAAGACTACAGGGATGAAACCTACTTTGAAGGACTCTGGAAAGAAGTCTTGAATACAAGTGCAGAATGCAATGTTGAGACGGACCCTATTCCAAAAAGAAAGACAGAGCAGAATGCTAGATGGACATCCTGTCATATCCTCAGTAGGTGCGTGTTCTGAGCAGACCAAGGACACTTTTTGTGCCAGCATATTCTACCCTGTGCTTGATAACATGCTCGGTGAGCTAAATAGATGATTCTCAAAACCAAATTGTGAAATAATGATGGGGATCCAAGCCTTGAATCCTTCAAGCGTTACATTTTGCGAAGAGCAGGCTCTATTTGCATTTGCTTCTATTTCTGAATGCAACATAGATGACCTCGGACATGAGGTACACCAAATGAAAAGAATCCGAGAGAGGAAAGTACCATCTGGCATGCTATGCCCTCTAGCATAGTAGAGCTCACAACAATCATTGAACCCTTTAAGCATGCCGAGCCCGTTTTTGGTTGCGTTTCCACTTGGCCTAGTACCGGCAAGCGGGTCCTAATTCACATAAAATGGCCCCATAAAATCGTGGTTCAAGGGCCAGGAACAACCAGGCTGAGCATGCTCAACTAGGGGCTACAACTACAACAAGATGCACATATTTGACCGTGATTTAATTGTAATAAACGTTTTAAAATGATGCCGAAGTAACTACTGATATCAGTTAGTAAGTTTAGCGATGTTACCAATAGTATAATATGCCCACGGCTGTGATTGACAACCTAGACAGCCAATCAGAACCTAGAACGGGCTGCAGGGCTGGCCAGACTATTGCATTAGGATAGAGTCATAAACTCATAATATTCCAAGTTAAATGATATAATATTAATATTATAATTTTAAATAATGATATGAAATATTAATATTCAATAATATTAATATTCAATAATAAGGACACAGAGATGTGTGGCCAATTCACTATTGCATTCATTTTAGTGATTTTAGTGCATGATATTGTTTTCCTTGAAGTTGGTTATTTAATGCTGGACAAGTGCTCTCATAATGACTATTAGAATCATGTGTTGGTTCGACCACATGGCATTGATTGAATGTCTGAGCTGCATGTGCATTGGCACTTCTTTTTGTTTACAGCCAGGCACAGGCAACCATTTTTGACTATACCCATTTGCTATACTATTGTACTGACTCCTACATATCCACTTTGACACACTTCACGGACATGTTTAAGAAACCTTAACTAAAGGAAGGTTTCATTTTGGCCCTTGTATAGGAAGTGGAGGAGTGTGCATCCTACATTCTCAGTAAGTATTTTGCACTCAGGCAGTGTTGTGTTCCCCTCTTCTTGTTCCCTTGATTGCACTGCTCACTCGTTTAACTCGTCAGGCAATGGGCAGGCAAGCCACACAACCGACCGAGGAGGCGGTGCGACGGGCCCTCACCAAGGAGCGCTGGGTTAGCAACACCCCCTCCGTACAGGGTGTTGTGGGTGGATGGGTCGCTTCTCGAGATGCGCCAACATCCAGTCAGAGCTGGCGTGGGCTTGCTGTCCGGGACTTTGGGGGGGAGAAGGGCAAAGGTGAGTGCCACTGCCTATATAGTGTGAAATGCAGGTTTGATTTGAATGTCTCCATAAACACTAACGCCCTTCTCTATGTTCCTATTGAAGGTGTAGTCGCCACATGTCCCATGGACAAAGGGGATGTCGTGTGCGATTACCACGGCACCCTTATCTCAGTAGCTGAGGGACGTCGAAGGGAAGATTCCATCTACCGCTTCTTTTTTAAGGAGTTGTGCATTGACGCCTCCTCGCGTTGTGACTGCCACCCTGAAGTGGAGACATATGGACGCTTCCTGAATCACTCCAGGAAGCGTCCCAACCTAAAGGCCAAAAGGTTTGACCTGACCTTCCCAGATGGCCCCAGAGAGCTGTTAGTGTTCCTCGCCCTGCAGAGCATTAAGGTTGGAGAGGAACTCCTCTGGGACTATGGCGTGACCAGGACGTCATTTGGAGGAGAAGGGAAGGACCTTGCCTGGTTGGATATGTATCTACCCGGTAAGAGATGGCCACACACACACAAACACACACACACAGCGTCAATCAGAGGACTGTGCTGGACCCCTAAGGTTTCTTCTCTCCTCTGCAGTGAACACTTTGAGTGTCATCACTACAGCACTCACTCATGGGTAGTGCTGCGTACCGATACGCCAAACCGGTACTGGACTTGTAAAAAAATTCGGTTCAAGTCCGGTTAAACCGGAACGTCGGGAACCGGTACTTGAACTCGCAAAAAAAACTAGCACTTACGTATATTCTGGTGTCTGTGGTTATTTAAACATTCCCTGATAAACGTTATTCAGCGTCAATAAATGAGTGCTAATCCCAGTGTGCTCAGTGTACAACATCACATGTCATTTCACCTTCGATTCACGGTTTGAAGATGTAGAATTTCGCCACATGCTAATGCTAACCGGAAGTGAAGAATTTTCAGAATAAAAGTATTAAGTTAATAGTGTGAACTTCCGGTTTTTTCAGAATAAAACTGATTTAAATTAGTGTATTTAATTCAAAATTACGCCATATCAACATTGATTTTAATTTCTAACAGTATGTATGTACATCACTATGTATGTAGTATGTACTGTATAATGTACACATGTAGAGTTGTAGAAAATACATGGTGCACAGACAGTACAGTACACTCTGACTGTACAGTCACTACAGTGTAGCCTACTGTATAGTAGGTGTGTAATGCGTATAGTCTACTCTACCTTTCAGCAACGTTTTAGGGATTTAGGCTCAGTCAGCTCAGGGACTGTTTGGTTACTTTAGTTTGGTAAATGAAATAAATGTTTGAACTTTGTAGTAGTTCACTGTAGTTGCTGTCATAAGTCATTTGTAGACTAAGTGGCACATTTGTACTTTGTAGAGAAATGTAGACACAAGTTGGATTCCAATACATTTTTAAATATGAGCTCATCATTCACACATTCTAACAGTAAAACTCTCTTCATAGCATTTACACGGATCTTTCAACCACGTTAGCAGTACAATGCAAATGAGAAGTTTCCACACAGCAGGTGGAAAAACACGTTGACCAGTCAAACGCAACAACTCCTGAGAATCAGAATATGTCAGCAGCCCATTGATACACATTCACCAGTTCTTTATCATCAAATGACACTTTTTGAACCATCGTAGGAGATGGCTGTCGGACTTTAAGACCCTCATTTGTGGAAAAATGAGGTCCAAGCCGAACCGGAGAACCAGATCTCTGCCCAGTAAATGTATTGGGCAGGCAGATGATAAAATAACTGTTTTTTACTGATGTGGGAAATGGATTACTGTCAACACCGTTATCTCCACTCTGAAGTGGTACAGAAACTTCTCCTTTTCATAAACCCAGCACATGAATAAATCTATCACTAAATTTGCATTCAGGCAAATCTACCCTTTTTTACCACAGAATGTGTAGCCCCAGAATCAACCAAAAATGTGTGGGACATTTCTTAACGCAAACATTCACTGTCATATTTCAAATATGTAGGCCTACCCTTTTTAACCACAGACATGTCCTCTAATTCTTCTAATTTCTCAATAGCATGTATGATGCGTGTGTGTGTGTGTGTGTCACTTCCCTGGTTAGATGCTGCTGGCTGAATTTCCATCTCGCTCGATTGGGCCCCTTCCTTGCTGTCCCCCTCTGCCTCCACTCCAGTGTTCTGTGAGCAGTCCCATAATCCAATGTTCAACACTTCCACACTTGGAAACATCTTTCTTCAAATGAACGTCTTGCTTCTTGTCCTCTGCCTCTGAAAACCGCCTCTCCCTCGGTATTGTGAGCGGCCAGCATTTTGTTTAGCTTGCGCTGTGTCTGTGAGTCCGTTGAGAAAGGCATTACTGAGGTTTGTTTCCCAAACACCTGCTTGGTCTCCTAGGGCATCGGGTTTGTTTATCCCGCTGTTGTCGAGCTTGGAGTTGACGCTGACTGCATGGCTGGGGCTTGTAGTGGAGGTGGTTGAGGTGTTCCAACCAGATTGCCAGGGTTGTACGCCGGAGGAGGGAAGGGATACCCAGTCGAGGAGAGGTCATTCAGGCCTGCAATGGAAGGACACAGAGATGTCTGGGGTTTACATGTCTTTTGGAAATAATGTATTTCTTTTCTTCACATTCATTTTCAACCTTAATATTTTATTTAATCCCCAAGGCCAACTGCCTTTTTTTTACTCCCCAGTATTATAAACACTTTCTATGAGTGTCCAGTTTTTCCAAGTCTTTTACTTTAATTGTACTCTTCTTTTTCATCCCATCTCCATACTCTTGTAATTTATCCCTTAGGTTTTTGATTTTTAATTTACTCAAAGAACCTCCCTTAGGAAATCCGAAAATTTCCGTCCATATATTTAATTTAGACAGACTTTCTTCACCATATTTTGCTCGCATGACATCAACTATCGGACCCTCAGGAGGCTGTACATACCCCCTCCCCTGCTTTGCCCCCATAGCAAAGTCTTTTAAAGTGTCACCAAAACACTCCGTGTCACCAAAACACTATTTTTCATCCGTCGATGCTAGATATGCCAAATATCTCTGTTTTCGAGCAGTCCCTCTCCTGATGTCATGGAGTTTTAATTACGTTTAACTTTAAACAATTTAGACTTTGCACATCTCACCGAGTATTGAAAGCCCTTTGAGTTCGTTGGATCTCGTGAAGTCAATCGGTTCCACCCCTCGCGCTGGTCCCCTCGTCCCGTACGTTTTATGTCGGGGTAGAGGAGGATCCAAGATCCCGGAGCTAGCAGCCACCAGCGTCCAGAGGTTTCCCCGATCAAACATACAGAGATCCTGCCGACAACGCCATTTGTTATGGAAATCTAGGACCCAACACAGCGCTTGAGAGTACAAGTCAAATGATCAAACAAATAAATGGTGAATCAAGCAAAGCTGTCTTTTGGTTATTTATTTGAAGCTTCAAATACACGACATAATAATATATTGTCACCGGTCGGACAGAGTATGGAAAGTCTGCCCGAGAGTGCGCAGAACAATGGAAAAGCAAAGGTTATATAGAAAAGGAGTGGGAAAGAGAACAATCTGGGTTCACACAGTCAGATTGTTGATGAGACACCCAGTGGCCTTGAGTAGATAGCATAACGGTTCTCAGAGCAGGGAAGTTCGTGATGTGTCTGACTGTGTATGAGTCTCCCAGTCTGCTGAAACAGCTGTGGCCTTGCAGAGACTGGGAAACTCATAAGAGAATATAATAGAATAATAATGGTAAAAGCACAACAAGAGGAAATAAGAAGCATTTGGTTTAAACCTATGAAAGATATAATAAGGATAATAATAAGGATGATAATAATAAAATGTTCCACTACAAAGGGAGCACACTACATCTGATGAGTTTGAATTTGAGTTGATTATGAGTTAATTTTCAATTGATAATTAGCTCACAATAAGTTAACTTTAGTTACTCACACAACTTGACACAAGCCATGGGTTCAGGTCCGGACTTATAAGTCCGGACGCAGCACTACTCATGGGTATAGACTAGAGATGTTAAGATTCACCGATTCGCATCGGTGCACCGGCATAAACGTTCACGATGCGAGTGCACCGGTTGAAAGAGTGCACATCGGCTACAGTTTGGGTTGAACTCGCGATGCATCGATTGCGTAGCGTCTTTGCATCGGTAAAAAACCGATTCAAAATCCCCTCATCTTGTCAACGCTCAGCAGAGACGATCTTTGATATTTGCTTCGCCACTACGGAGGCCGAGAGTCTCAGTTATCAACACACACGGAAGTTGAGGAGAAAGAGAAACACAGCGCACCGAAAAATACCTACAAATCAAACGTTTGGCAATACTTCGGTTTGTTCAAGAAAGACGGTGTAATAATCCGTTATGCTATATAGTTGACCGCAGGTCATGGAGAGTAATAAGGTATCCGTAGACCTTTGTATGAGGTATCTTTATTACTTAACAGGTCTACAGCCATGATACATAGATCCGTCCAGAAGCGGGCTTGCATACACACAGTATCACTCCGCAGCCGCACACCATCAGTAACGTCCTGATGGTATATGTGCGCGGCACTATATACTACAGACGGTCAACTTGAAAAATCGCTCGCAAATTGTTAACGATGCCGAGCCGCTTTAAAGTACACACGTAGTACGAGGAACTTAGCGACGCACATAAAGAGGCGACATGGGGTCTGCGGCTGACAAGAGAAACCTGAAAGTTAGACATGAGTTAAATCACTCAGTGAGGTGTTCTGTCAGAGAGAGTGGTGTTTAATTTACAGCAGCCTCTGACGGTCAATAATAATTTAAATGTCTTCCTCACTGTGAGCAGTTATGAAATACCTGTTCTTTATTGCTATAGAACCCACTGCTTTCTGCTCACTGGTGAGTCAGCCTATGGATGAGTGTTCAGCACATCAGGCAGCAGCTGTATGGGCATTGCACTATGCTAGCTGTTATTTGCACATTGTTAATCATGAGCAATGCATCCTTACATTGTTTAACTGTGAGGTGTTATACAATTGTACTGTAGCCTACTCTGGAGAGCTTTTAAAGGAAAAAAAATAAACGGCATGATGGGATGTGCAGTACCAAATATGTAAAGCACTTTTTTGTTAATGTATGATTTGCTGCATATAAGGAATACAACTAAAATCCTCTGTCGTACCATATTGAAGTATCATTATTTTTGCATCGAGTTGAATCGCATCGTATCGCATAATGTTGAATCAAATCGTATCGAACTGTATCGCCACAGGGGTGAATCGTATCGTATCGCATCGCCTGGTGTTTCAAATGTATCGTTAATGTATCGTATCCTGGCAACGTATCGAGATGCGCATCGCATCGGCCTCAGTGATGGAGATGCACATCCCTAGTATAGACCCTTTTTTTTTGTATCGATGAAAGGCCAAATGAAGAATTTGCCAGGAGAGCAACATTAAAATCATTTTTTTAAAAGCAACCTATCACATTTGTGTGCAATTAATCCTTTAAGTCTTTATCATAGATGGGACATTTCCCCACATACTTGTTAAATAGCAAGCTTCAATAATCTTATTTTACTTTGTATTCTTATATTAACTGCAACAATAATTGTTTATGAATTATCTGCATATTTAACATGATCGCCCTCTATTGTCTTTGAAGTACACTGTTAATTTGAAACCAAAATAAAAATGTCAACATAACTTAGTCATAAATGTCCTTTGTGAAAAACAACGTCTTGCTCTGCAATAATGTCATTTTTTTGTTGTTATTTTTGTTTATTAGGGAAGGACAACTGGGGCCTGTCCTACGAAGCTGGCTCAACCTAACCTGGATATGTTTGAGTTAGCTGGTTGGCCTAATCCAAAACATCCGCGCTCTCGCTAAACTGTACTACGACGCTGGTTATCAAGTGGATCGCTCAAGCCAGCCGTGTCCTATCTAGCTAGGTGCGCGTTCACATGAAAGGGGGGATCTGGAGCATTCGACCAATCACAGACATGGAGAAGCCAAGAGCAATGTACTTCACTGCGGAGGAGCAGACAATCATCATGAGCCGCTACGAGGATTTGAAACAAATAATTCAGGCTAAAAGTAGCACACTTGTGGCTGCCAAACGGCGCAAGCAAAGTTGGCAGGAGATTGCAGACTCCATGAATGCGTAAGTAAAATACGTAGGCGCATATATATATGCAACAGCGTGCAGAGCTGCACAGCTTTAAAAAGTGTAATGGATACACGGCAGTCATGTACAAAAATAAATCCGGCCCTTCCACATTAATTAATTAATCTAGTTTATTGGATACATAGTCATTAAAATACCAAATTGATCATTGAGTGGCAGCCTTTTTTCCATTATAATATCATCGACCGAGGGTCACAATTGGACTTCAAGACTAATATTTTTGTAATCCTTTTAATTTCTAGAACTTGTTTTAATTCAAGCTGTAGGCTACATGACATTTTGTTTTCGTTTTTCAGATGTAACCCCGGCGGGTCGAAAAGGACATGGGAACAAGTTAAAGTGAAATATAAGAACATCATTCAATCTGGTAAATGTCCCTCTTTTGAGATATTAAAAATAGAAATACACGTTTTGTATTGCTTCAATTGGTGTGTGTTTCATAACTGTAAAGGAAAGCGGTCACATTTGTTCACACTTCTTGCAGCCAACAAGAAAAAAACGGAGCAGAGGAAGACAGGAGGGGGCCCTCCTCCAAATGGGTTCACCCCTGCCGAGGAGCTGGCCCTCAGCAGCCATGTGGGTCGGCCCTTGATGGTAGGGGTGGAAGGGGGGGTCTCTACAGACCCTGGTGGCAGCAGCTCCCACCACCGTTTCATGGGTCAGAGTCAGGGATCTATAAATAGCTGGGATGCTATAAAACACAATGTTATATATCTATTTGTGTGGGATTAAGTAACATGTTGGCCTATTTTATTGTTCTGCAGATGATGGGGAGAACGTGCAGGTGTTGCTGCCCCACCCCCAAAATGACCAACTACCTAATACAGAGGTAACGTAACCTTTGGTATGTCGCCCTATATGGTCACTGAATATGGCTAACATCGACCATTTACATGTCTTGTTTTTTCAGGAGGGCCTGGATGACGATGAGACGCTGTCTGTGTACTCGGAGAGCGCTCTGCCGGTACACGTTAGTATTTTATTACCAATGATATGAAGTTTTCAATTTGCCCTAACACAGATAGAGAGGGTGTGGACACGTTGCTTTAATTGATTCTTTCTGATTACTTGCACATGGTGGTGGGACATGGGACAAATAACTACTCTCTATTGAAAATATATTTGCTTTGCTCAATTTGCAGGAAGAAGGACCTCTTCCTCCCCCCGCAGCCTGGGACCTCCAGGGCCTCCACATCTAGGGCCTCCACACGACAGGTAATTGTTATGCTGTGTTCGTTATTCTCGCGTCCAGGTAAGAAGCTTAAAAAGGAGACTAAATGGAGTCTCTGAGAAGGTTCAAAATTGGTACTTTAATTAATAAAAAGCGCGGTAATGTTACAAGCAGGATATTGTTCAGTCAGGAGAGAAAGTCTGCAGCTTCCTCTCCCTCTGATGGCCGTGCAGAAGAGAGCTTCCAAGCATTCGTCTTTCCCGCTTCTCGCTCCTCCTCTCTGGGAGCTGTAGTGACGTAGGGGACTTCCCCCCTCGTTCGTGTCCGATATCGCGTTAAACAGAGGATTTCGACATTTTACATTCATTGCTTACTTCCACATGCCTTTTCTCCTCCTTATCTCTTTCATAACTTTATATGTAATACATGTTAACTGCGTCAATAGCGACTTTAATGATACAAATGGCGGTAGTCCCGGATGTCGTCATGACGGATTTTCAGAATAAAAGCTTGGTATTGAGAACTTCCGGGTTTTTCCAGAATAAAATAGCATTTAAACTGACGGTATATTTAAGGTACATTGCACATGGTGGTGGGACATGGGACAAATAACTACTCTCTATTGAAAATATATTTACTTACTCAATTTGCAGGAAGAAGGACCTCTTCCTCCCCCGTAGCCTGGGACCTCCAGAGCCTCCACACGACAGGTAATTCATTAAACTAAATGTAAAAGTATAGGCACGTTATAAAATGGTCAGCCATGCTTGAATGTTAAAGCAACATATATGTGTTTCAGGCTGAAGCAGACTCTGTGAGGGCCCTATACAAACGGACCCTAGTGCAAACTGTACAGATGAATGCCCAACGCATAGAACTGAATGCCCTGCTAATAAAAAAGACAAAGTTGGAGGTGCAGAAATTGGACAGAGAAAGACAGGTAATTGTGTAACATTCGATCCTTTATTTTCAAGTCAAATGAAAGGTGCATAAGGTGAACTTTATGTTTTAGGATACCTAAAAGACAAATTCCTTTTTTACAGAAAAAGTTAACCAGAAAATATGTTTTTTTCTCTTTTTCCTTCAGGAATGGCTGAGAAAATAAAAACTCCAACATAAATCACCCAAGGCTTTTCTCTGCCCTGCCAGTAGGGTAGTCCAGGGTGATGGGGTCTACCACATCAGGAGGTTGGGGGTCTGCAGTAGGGGCCCTCTCCTTCCTCATTGTGGCAATGTTGTGCAGCACAACACAGGCCGTAATGATGCGGCATGCTCTTTCAGGGGCCACTCTGAGCCCCAGCAGGCAGGTGAATCTGGCCTTCAGTATGCCAAATGTCATTTCGATCTGGACCCTGGTTTTGGCATGGGCCACATTGAAACTGGTTTGTGGCCCTTCACCAGGGTCAGGATACGGGTCATAAGGAATGGCTGGCAGGCATAACCCCTGTCCCCGAGCAGCACTCCACTGAAGAGCCCTGAAGATAAAGGAACATTTACATAAGTACCACAAAAGGCAGTTTAAGAAGCACAAAACAATAAGAATGTACAGTTGCCATACCCTGCTTGAGTTTGTGACACAGTGAAGATACAGATTATTTCAGTTCATCGGAATGCTGCATCTTAATGTTTATTTTATTATATTTTGTATTTATTTGAGTGAATACATTATTCACAGTTTAATAATATTTTTGTGAAAAAAATACAGGGCACTCTGTATTTCGTATTGTGTTTTTTACCATTAAAATCAGATTATTGTTATAACTTTTATGCCGGTGTTTTGAACTCCTTTTCTTATTAATCTGACCAGGCTCATCTAACGGACGGCGCGGAGCAGAGCTTGACTTTAAGCCACCACAACTGTTTCTGCTCCTACAAAACAGAGAAAGATAGTGAGTACAAAATAAATAGGCGGACAAAAAGTAGGAACAGCCCAATAGCCTAGTAAATCAAAAAGTAACCTGCTAAGGCGAGCAATGCAACGCATAGGATCACTAGGACATGCTTATATATCAACTCTCCGTAACAGCCGACCGGAAAGCTGTATTTTGAACCTCACTCCGTTTTTACCAGGTACCATGACTGGAATTAATATTAGAAACCAATTAACAGTTGAGCAGCAATAGCAATATGTAACTGTTACCTCCTGACGAGTAATTTGTAACATTGTCTCTTATGTCTTATTTTTGGAGCACAATGCTCGTAAACTACAAAAGAATATACTCAGTGTCCACTTGCCGGTCGGCTTAATTAGCCAGCAGCTTAGTTCACTCACCGGCTAGTCCAACACATCTAGTTTTCAGCAGGTTGACGGCGCTTCAAAAAAGCAGCAAATTCAGCCGGAGAGAATTTGTGCCTCGTTCCGTCCACAACAACCCGGAATTTAGTGGGGACGAGGAGGCTGTAAGCGAGTCCGGCGTTTCTCAGCGAGGATTTGATGGGGGCTCTAAATGCGGCTCTCTTCCTGGCTACTTCTGCACTGTAATCCGCATATATGTGGATCTCTGCGCCTCTGTACATCAGGGGACCCTTCTCCCGTGCAAGCTGCATTATTTGTTGTTTCATCTGGAAGAGGTGAAGGCAGGCTATGAAGGGACGCGGTGCGCCGTCTTGTCTCCTCAGCCGGTGTGCTCTATCCACGTTCAAGGGGCGAGGAAACGCGTCGGGGCCGAATATTTCAGCCAGAAAGGATTCAATGAAAGTAGTTGGACGGGCACCCTCAGGTATACCTGTTATACGTTACACCTCCTGGATCTGTTTTCAAGGTCGTCAACTTTCAGCTTCAGTTGTTTGTTCTCCTGCCAGTGTAGACTCCACTGTAGTTATTCTTCCTTGGAAGTCGTTCATTGATGTTTCAATGGCCTGGATTGTCTCATCGTGCCTGATTATAGCTGCGTGGTTGGATGTTATTTGTGCTGTCAAGCTTCCAATTATACGCTCTTCCATGCCGGTGAGTAGTTTCTGTATGTCAGAGAGAGACAGCGCCTGGTTGCCGACCTCGCCATGTGCGGAGTTGTTGCTAGCTTGTGAAGCTAACTCACAGCCCTCCTCGCCTCCGCCGTCGCTTTCATCGCTTTTCTTGTTCTTCCTCCCCATGACAAATCGTGTACAGTCGACACCAAGTCAAAGTCACTCTTAGAAGCAGGCCTTGCAAGTTTAGATGGGAAATTAGTATGACAAATAAATGTTAAATGGTGACAGAGCTCTTCCGGCTAGCAGCATACTCCGCCATTCGCCAGACCCTCAACAATTTCCCCTTTATTTATGATGTGTTTCCTGAGTATTTCAAAGAAAAAACCACTGGTATGGACTCTCATTTGAGATGGGGTTTGAATCTCTGTGGTGGTTTGATATATTGTTGTGGTGTACACAGTTCATTAAATATCCATAAAGATATAACTGCACAGTCCAATAATCCGTAATTGTTGACATGTGTTTTTAAGTCCTTTAGGATCAACAAAGGACATATTGCTACCTGGTTGATGCAGCAAAGATGGTGCCAAGACGACTTCACAGAGACAGGCCCTCCCATTTGACATTCCTGCCCTCCCCCAATAAACACGTACAAGAGACATTTAAAACATATATATGTATTGCTACATAAACATTATATGATCTGAGATTACCACACAAATGTTATTTAGCAAGTGTGCAGAGCAATGTAGATTTAAAATATAAATTTGAACTTTAGATAATTGTAAAAAATATGTTGTGTATATATTAATAATTTAAGATGTACATTTATTTATTTTTGCAGTGCTTTTTATTATGATTGTGTCATTTGGTGGCATCTATTCATGCATTTGATAAGATGGCCTCATATACAGTAGGCCAGGGGGGGGGAGGCGGTTGAGGAGCTTTATGCTCGTCAACTATCAGCAGGAGGGCGGGGGAGCCTCGCTGCGGGGAAGCAGTGTGTGGACCTGTCAGCGCAACTTACATGATGCCGAATTTAACAAACACATTTAAATAATTGGTTTGAACGGCATAATAATAAGGATGATCGTCCGTTCTGTGATTCTCCAGAGCACACATGTTATGATATTAGGGTAATGCAGAGTGAGATATATATATGAGAGAGAGAGAGAGAGAGAGAGAGAGAGAGAGAGAGAGAGAGAGAGAGAGAGAGAGAGAGAGAGAGAGAGAGAGAGAGAGAGAGGTGTGGCTTCTGCATGTGTGTGTGTGGATGGTAAAGCAAACAGATATTGTTCTAAACTGTATTAAAGTAAACAGGTATTATCTTGAACAGTATTGAAGTGAACATGTATTATTTGGGACTGTTTTTAAGTAATCCTATATATATATAAACCTTCTTACATACACTTTCCCAGACACCCTGACACACACAATACACTCCCTGACCAAGATACCAACACACACACACATACACTTTCCCAGACACCCTGACACACATACACTCCCTGACCAAGGTACCAACACACACACACATACACTTTCCCTGACACACACACACACACAATACACTCCCTGACCAAGATATCAACACACACACACACACACTTTCCCAGACACCCTGACAATACACTCACACACACACACACACACACACACACACACACACACACACACACACACACACACACACACACACACACACACACACACTTCCTCTTTACCAAACGCACACACATGTCCTTTTCAAGGTTCTTTTTGGGGCCAATGTTTGATACTAATATATCTGTGTACAATGTTTGATTGTTTGAGAAAGAATAGTTTGTGGGAAACCTTCCTTGCGAAATTAAAGGAGTAGAATCCGGTGGAAGATAAGCAGTGACTCTCCGCCCTAAAAAGGTCCATATATACTGTTGTTTATTCATGCGGGTCACCCGATGCAGGACTCTGGCCTGATGTGAACATTTCCAGAAGAACTCTAGCTTGAATGGCCTTTGTATGTATACAGTAGGCCTACAGTACAGCCCAACCATGTACACCTTCCTTTTTTCCCGTCCAAAGTTTGAATTGGATAAAGGTAATGGTTATCGATGGTGCTTTTATAGCCTATTGTATAATAACTGTGTGATTTATATTGCTTTTCAAATGCATATATGGCCACCCATTTACACGGCTCTTCCCGTCAAGAATATGAATAGAACTTAGGTAGATTACTTTACATTTCTGCAAATTAATTTTTAATCACACACGTCTCCCCACGTCTCCCCGTCCCGAAAATGATAAATAAAATAAAAGGAGGAAACAATTTTCAAGTTCAGTTTTCAACGTTTTATTTAAAATAACTGACATAACAGACACCATACTGTCGGCCTATCTGCTGCGGAAACCAGGACGAGCTATTTCGGGATCTGGTTTTCGGGGGCTCCCTCTCATTTACCTGGCTCCTAATCTTATGCCACTGGTCAATGTTCAGATTTGGGAACCAATTGGAAACATAGGACTCAATCTTTTTCAACCTCTTTATGGGAAAAAAGGAAGGTGTAAATGGTTGAATGATGAATAAACAGGGTGGAGGGGTACAGTATGAATACACTAGATATACACAGCAGCCCAGCCTGAGCAGTATGAACACCAATGAGCGCTCAGCTCGAGATACCAGCGAGTCGAGAGAGAGAATGATATCTGCATTTTCTCTTTTGGTTTGATTAGGACACATCCTGAGGATTGTGTTTACAAACATTAACCAGACCGCTCACAAGCCCCCACCCCCCCATGTTGCCTATGCTGTCCTGTGTTCCAAACTCTTTGTTTAAAACGAATTGGCCATCGGAATGTGTGGAGGAAGGGTCACATTCCACAGCCCACCACCTCCACACTCTGTAGGTTTTCTTTGCATATTTCTATGCCGTAATTCATACTGGTCCTCTCACGCACATACATTCTCCTTACAGTATACATACATAGGCTATATGAGTCCGTGTATCTACGGACCATTTGTTTTTCTTTATTAAAAAAGTAAACGGAAGAGCGTCTGAGAGGCGTTTTTGCCCTTTTGCTTTTTACCTTACTAAATGGTCTAATGGTCAGTGGAGCGAGGGGGGGGGCCCGCGAAACTCGCGGAAGTGATTTCAAAACAAAAAGCACTCGTTTGCTTGGAACAAAGAAAACGGCCAAGACACACATTGAGTCCAGAAAATGAATGTTATTAAGGGCTGTAAATATAACAAGCCTGTGTCTAAAATTGACAACAGGCTTATTATATTTACAGCCCTTAAGATACACTTTTGTGTTTAACAGCTGACCACCATGACATACTTTGTTTTAGTAGATTTCGCATGAGAGCAAAATGTATAAATATGAGCATTACATTATATGAATATGAGAACAAAATGCATGAATGTGTGAGTGACAATATATGAATGTGTGCATTGAGATATGATAATATGAAATGTGAAAAACAATGAACAAGACTTAACGTATTCATCATAATTAGTTATATTTATTTCGTATGGATGTAGGATTTTTGACTTTGTTTAGAGCAGTGATCTTCTACTATATGAACATTTTGGACCCAAAATCACAAAAAGAACGTAAAAACAGATTTTGAAAATGATATTATGTTTCATATAGGTAACACAAACATACACAACGAAACCATTTAAAAGCTGGAAATATATACATGGGATGTCACTATGATAATGTGAAAGTTTGATTGAGGTAGCATGGGATTTCATTCTGATAAGGCAAAAGTGTTATTATAAATATAATACAAATATATATATATACACATTATGTACAAAAATCAGTTTGTTCTGTCTTTATCTGTGCCACGCTTCAAAGCGGTTTCTGTCAACTACGACAAAGAGGGCAACATCACAGGTTCCTCTTCCATGTCAAAAAACAAGCTTAAAGCTTGACTCACGTTCAGAGTTCTCTTCATCATAGTTGAATCTTCAAAATTCTAAATCTATCTAACTATATCTAAATTCTCAATGTTTGTCTGTCACTTTACTTCAATCGCAGTCTCCCGCCGCCTATCTTCGTATATCTTCGTCTCTCTCCATTTCCCGCCGTCTCTCTTCGGTTCCCACCGTCCCTCTTCGTCTATTTTCGTCTCATTTCGTATCACTCCGTTTACCTGATTACCTCACCCCTCCCTGGTAAATACATCCTGTTGAGCAGAATCTACAGTTTCCAGTATTTTCCGTTTCGTAAAATGATAAAATACTGCGAAGATATTAAAATATGTGCTTCCATTATTCATACTTCTGAAATATATCTGTATTAACTTTATATCATCGTATGTCTGTGTTTATTGGGTCTTTTTGCATGAAACAAAGACTGGCATATAGTTTCAAGCCAGTACTTTCGACAGAAATACACATATACATCCTATTGAGCAGGATCTACAGTTTCCAGTATTTTCCGTTTCGTAAAATGATGAAATACGGCGGAGACATTCAAATATGTGCTTCCATTTTTCATACTTTTGAAATGTATTAACTTTATATCATCGTATCTCCGTGTTTACTGGGTCTTTTTGCATGAAACAAAGACTGGGATTGTCATAGT
>NC_047520.1:19798151-19821418 GCF_902827115.2 Pseudochaenichthys georgianus | reverse complement strand
CTGAAATATTGTAATGTTTACTATAATTTAACTATAAAGTGAATTATGGAAGTTCTTCCGTTACAGGGCAGTGAGCAAACCTTTTGATATCAAGACAACCGCAGAAGCTGAAGAGATGTTCATGTTTTGTTCTTCGCCATAAAATACGTCAGTATATACCTGCGTACGTATTTCTGCTGATTTCATTTACACTTCAAGAATTACCACGTGGTTTACATGTGGAGATTATCCTGAACAAAACATGTTTAATATCATTAATGTGTGGCCACAAAGCTTAATTTCTGCAATATACAGAAAATCCTTTAGACGACACAGATATAAACTTGGATACAACCGGCACTAACTTTTTTCAAGCTGATCTTTTTCCATTACATCGAAATGATTATACGAACGTAATGTTTTTTTTGTATGTGTATATATACAGTTCGAGATTCAAGGTTGAGCGATATATAATCAGGCATGTTGAAGTTTGCTTATCAGCTATATAATATAGGGTTCAGTTGAAGTTCATACCTAACAAATGTCTGAAGGTGTTCTCCCCCCTCACCTCCTTTCTACAAAGCACACTTTAATGTGTGTGTTCGCCTTTAGCAACAATTGAACCGCATGCAGTGGCTCTTGACATTTCAAATGCATTTCTTTTATTCTATCAACTGACATTTCAACTCATTCACACTCTGAGTGACTCTGTACATCCTTTCAGATCTTGAAATATGCAAGTCGAGTCAATCTTGCAGAATCTTTTGAATAAAAAACAGCAACTTGTTCTAGCTCCCATGACTTCTACTGTTAAGAGGCTATGTACTTGAACTTCCTAAGTTTCAGCTGAGATGTTTGAAATAATATAGTCTGATTTGCTCGTTTCAGGTCTTCTTGAATGTTCATTAAGGTATGATACATATTATCATGTTAACCCTTTCATAATGATATTTTCAGTTCATGGAATTATGGTAACAATTGTACATGTAGTTGTACTCCACTGCACTCTCCGGACATTTCTGGTTCCAAAAAGAAGATGGTGGCTAAAAAAAATGGGGATGACCAAAACTCGAGGCCTGAAAACATAGACAAACCAAGACCATTGATATTCAGACCATTTTATTTCCCTCAATCTAAATGGTAAATGGACTGTACTTATATAGCGCTTTATCCAGTCTTTAAGACCCCTCAAAGCGCTTTACAGACTACATGTCGTTCACCCATTCATACAGAGCAGTGCACCTTACTCTAGGACCTGACATTCACACACCGTTGGCCATCGGGAGCAACTCAGGGTTAAGTATCCTGCCCAAGGATACATCGACATGTTGACTGCATGGGCAGGATCTAACCCACAACCTTCTGGTTGAAAGACGACCGCACTCCCTCGCAGCCACAGTCGCCCCAATCTAGGATCACTTTGATATAAATAGAATGTAATGACATTCGAGCTCAAAGGAAAACATTGTGTCACCCACTAGAAAGAAACACATCTTCTAAATACAATACATGCACTGAAGCTGGCCTTTTTCCTTGTTAGATAATGTTCTAAATCTAAGACACGATTGGAACAGCAGCTTAGGTCTCTTAGGGGCCGGCCCCACGAGGACGCAAACGCAAAAAAGGCTTCCGTCCACACGCAACAGACACCGGAAACAGACGGCTCTGTTTAGCTCCAACCGCTGGAAACGCTGTAGTACATATGCCAGGCCTGTAGGTGGCGCTGCTGCCGCCACAAAATACACCAAAAGCAGCGAAGAAGACCAGGAGCACGGTTGCCCTTCTGTTTATTCTCCGCGGTGGACGGCGTGTGCTCCTGCTCTCTCCGGTAGTCCACCAGCACCCACCTCTCCGCCTTTTCCAAGGGACGAGGAGACCGTGCGGCAGAGTTTCCGTTAACATTGTTTTCCGCCAGTCAACATGTCCGTTAAAGTTTAAATCTTCTGTACAAAATTAAAAAATGCCGGTCAGGTCTTCTTTGTTATTTATTGAGCTTTAAAACAACTTGATAACGACTCTGTTCTCTGAATAATAATAAACGGCCCAGCAGCAGCAGGAGACGTGGGGAGAGGGAGGCGGGGCTATTTCATCGTATAGAGGCGATTACACGGAGCCCTTTGACCCCCCAGAGCGCTCCGTTTGCAGATCTATCCACCTTGGGACCCGTTATCGTTTGCGGGGTCCGTTTCTATCGCTTCGTTACGGCCTCGTGAAAACGAAAGGGCTATACGCAAGAGAAACTATGCGGATGCAACCCATTTCGTCCTCGTGGGGCCGCAGCCTTACAATTATGCAGTAAACCAATTACAAGACTGCTTGTGTTAGTAAAATCCCATGTCATGCCGTCCTTGCCTCCGGTGATATGCAAAATGCAGTCTATCGTTAATAATTCAAGTTACGTGCTGTTCGTGTGTAGCATAACATGGAACTGTGTTCCGAGTAATCATCCCACATTTTGAATGCACACTAATCCAAACTGAACATCTAAGAAACATGCCAGTACTGGACTGTCGAGAGTAAAGAGACCATAGATATAGTCTTTGGTACCAGAAATTAGGACATGTACATTAAACTACCAGATATATCTCTAAAGGATTTAATACTTTTATTTTTGACTAAGGTCATCTCTGAGGGTGCTCCAACAGAATATACGCCCTGTAGTTTCAATTGCTGAATCGGATCCAAGTGCCTTTAAAAGAATGACTGTGGCATCCAGTTATAGTGGGCAGGTATCTTGTGGATGTGGGCTTATCAGGCCAGTGTGACATATTTGCATTCCTCTCTGCCACCCACACATGCATGTATGGATACCTGGGATTGAGTCTGCACATATGTTGATGTGTGTGCAATATGGGAAAGCCATTATCTTTCACACTACAAACCAATTTCACCCAATAAGACACCGTAGAGTGAGATGAAGCGTTCTATTTCCATCCGCCTTGAAAACACAAACGCATCACATTTTATTTCACATGCACGCACAAGCTCAAGCACTCTTCAAGGTCAGAATGCAAAGCAAAGCAATGAGGTGTTTCACTGTGCCATCTGCCTGCCTCATATATACATACGTCTCACTTATGCGTTCTGCTGCCCTATCTCAAGTGTGTTTGGCTGCCATTGGACCTCACACTCTCTGTATTTTGTTGTGATTTCTGTTCTTCGTCTTGCCTCAATGGAAAGCCAACAGACTTTCCCGACTGACAGGAAAAGCCCAGTTGAAAAACATTTCAAATGTCTGTTCGTTTTAAGTGTAAAACCCAGAAAACCTTGACAATACCAGGACCCTGAAATTGAAACAGATAAATGGTATCATTGATTGTATTATTTAAGGGCTGTGAATTATTTGTTGACAGTCAAACGTGTGTCTGAACATGGAGACAGAATTGCATTTTTAATGTCTCATGTTATAGTGCTCCTTCCAACGCTTGCTCCATATGTTTAGTTAGGTATTTCACCTATTAGCTGGCTTCTAGTGTTTTTACATACTTCCTTTGAAGATCGCGACCTATCTAGTTACATTTTCAGTGGGATGTTTTTCCCGATTTTATATCAAAATCCCAGTAATGCTTTTTGAATGATTTAGAGCTGATGTGGAACAGTGATAAGGAAAACACGCTTTATACTTGTCCGGGTCTCTTTACGGCAGTGTTTCTCAAACTGTTTCATACCAAGGACCACTTAACCAATAAAAAAACACTCGTGGACCACCTAACTCCACAAATATCGAAAATCACATTACATTACAAATCGCCTGAAAATGGTACAAACAAGTGTGTTGAAGGTGTTGCGCTGGGCTATATCATGCAATTGAAACTTAAATTCGCTCCATTGCGGAGATATTTATGCAAAACTCAAATGTATTTATTTTAGTGCTGTCAAAATTATCGCGTTAACGGCGGTAATTCATTTTTTGAATTAATTGCATTAAAATATTTAACGCATCTGCAGAATGGCCCGCCCCATACATCCCACCAGTGGCAGCACCAGGGTATGGCTGGGTTGGCTACACCCATACCAAGAAATGGCTTAGCCCCACCATGAAAAATGATGTTAAAGTAAGCAAAATAAAGTCTGCCAACTCGCGGAGTAAATTGCACAGACAGCAGTTAGTCAGATTGAGTTCAGCAGCCACCAAATACCGAAGACCAGAAACGGTTTTGAAAACGTATTAAGTCACGTAGTGATCGTCTTCTCAATAGAACATCTTTGATAATGTCTTCTGGCCAATCAGAATCACGATAACGGCGTGGTGTTGTTGCAGGAAGTCCCGACGGAGAATACTTTTGCTGTAGTAGGTGCACATAACTGGTACGAATGCGCGGCAACAATCTGAAATGCTTACCGTCACTTGTGTCACAAAGCGCATTTGTGACACAAGTGACGGCTGAGCTGGAGGAATGGACAATGTTCATGGATTTGCTCCCGGCAGTAGGCGCTCACGGCTTCAATTTGATATTTCATAGTTTAGTGGAGTTTTCTCAGAGTTACTTTAAGTTAGCCTGGGTAAAACATACTTTTTTCTGTACTCAAATCTTTTTGGTTAAAGGAAATGGTTGAGGCAGGATTAGTCATTCTCTATGTGGTGTGTTCTTTTCACACTGTCAGCTTTGCCACGTGTGTAAAACATGCTGTATGTGAATTTAAAAGACATTAAATAAGCAAATGGAAACCGAGGAAGAACTAATGTCGCCAGCCTCAGGTTAATCAGAAGAACTAAACAACAGCAGGGGGCACTACACACTCTTTCATTATAATCCAAACTGCATTCACCAAGTCCTCCATGACCTCCACCTACAGGACATCAACTATTATACCAACAACTGGACCATCATTTTTTATCTTAGCATGTACACAAATAGCAGTTTCCAAAAATTAACCATTCCATATAAAGCAATTACTAAACCCAGGGTTCGTACGGTCATTGAAAACCTGGAAAAGTCATGGAATTTCAAAATGCAAATTCCAGGCCCTGGAAAAGTTATGGAAAACAATATTTTTCCCAAAGTTTTGGAAAAGTCATGGAAATGTAACTAAAGTTGCGTCAAATTTAATTTACATTTTATCTAATCGCCGAAATAATCTGCGGTCGCCAGCTGTTATGTGCCATCATGACGCGCATGGTGTTATTTTTTAATATATGAAGCGCGAGCTGTGTGCTCGAGTCTTCCTGCCTGTCGGCTGCACTCTGCTGCTCCGGGATGAAGGTCAGCTACATTATCTACGGTACGTTCGTTAACTGTGCGGAGTCACTGTGGCACAGACTCCTCCGCTGGTGAACAGCTGTTAGAACGGGCCGTGCAGGTGTTCAGAGCAGAGCGGCAGAGCGTGATGTGAACTGAAACGTTTTTCTGTCGCAATATTATTTAAGGAATCGTTGAGCTAGCTAGCATACATTGTCACTATCTGCTAACGTTAGCTTTAGCCTTCGTTTTCTAATCGTTTTTTTCATAGGCTATAAACAGAGGTGGTATAAGGATAGATATTGTACTAGAATAAAAGTAGAAGTACTCAGGTCTTGTTCTTGAGTAGAAGTAAGTACTCAGATCTAGTACTTGATTAAAAGTAGAAGTACTCAGATCTTGTACTTGAGTAAAAGTAGAAGTACTCAGATCTTGTAGTCAAAGTAGAAGTACTCAGATCTTGTACTTGAGTAAAAGTAGAATTACTCGGGTCTTGTACTTGAGTAAAAGTATAAGTACTCAGATCTTGTACTTAATTAAAAGTAGAAGTACTCAGATATTGTAGTCAAAGTAGAAGTACTCAGATATTGTACTTGAGTAAAAGTAGAAGTACTCAGGTCTTGTACTTGAGTAAAAGTAGAAGTACCAGAGTGTAGGAATACTCTGTTACAGTAAAGGTCCTGCATTCAAAATGTTCCTCAAGTGAAAGTAGAAAAGTATTCTCATCAAAATATAGTGAAAGTAGCGACAGTAAAAGTAGTCGTTGTGCAGATTGGTCCATTTCAGAATAATATATATGATATGTTTTATAATGATTGATCATGAAAGTGTTCTCAAAGCTGGTGAAGGTGCAGCTAGTCTGAAGTACTTTGTAGACTGCAGGGTAGCTGGTGGATTTACTCCAGGTGGAACTAAAGTCTGATTCAACACTTGATTATATTTCACATCATTCATCCACATCTGTGAAGTAACTGAAGCTATTAAATACATGCAGTGGAGGAGAAGTACACCATGTACCTCTGAACTGTAGAGGAGTAGAAGTACACAGTAGCAAAACATTGAAATATGTATCTCAAAATTGTACCCACGTATAGTACTTGTTGAGTTTATGAACTTAGTTACTTTACACCAGTGGCATGAAAATACATTTTCAAAATGCTCAACAGTGCTGCCAACATGATAAACTGACTGCTACACAATTAAAATAAATGCTTTTATATGTCTATTAGATGTGACTCTTTGGCGTTTCTGTTATTATTAACGCTGCTGCTTTAGTTGTTCCGACTGCTAAAATCCTGTTATTCCTAATTTTAAAGCCGATATTCCGTGGGGTCGGGGGCTCGGATCCTTGTCACCTTTTTCATACCTGATAAGTTTGCATCCCTGACTACAGTTGCTTTAGCGTGTAGAAGCTAGTAAGCCTACTATTTGACTTGTTTTAGATAGGCACAACATGTTTCATATGCAAACCTTATTTTCCTGTTCCATGTTAAAATAAACCATTTTCAGTCGTAATTTTCTTTTGGTCATGGAAAATGAGGTAAAGGTCATTGAGAAGTCATGGAAAAGTCATTGAAAATCATTGGTGAAAAAGTGTATGAACCCTGTAAACCCTACCACACACAACTTGTGTTACGTGCTCCCCTCCCTGTCTTCTTTCCCTCTCCCTATTGAGCAGGTGCACCTAATCTGCCCCGGGCTCCGCCTCTGCCCAGGTGTTCCCAATTCCACTCAATCACGGGAATAAAAGAAAAGCTGGAGGAGAAGGAAGTCTCGCCCTTTCTGACGCTGGAAAGCACTCGTCTGTGGTTGGGCTTGAGCCATACTGTGTCTTGTGGATTCTTTTTAGCCAGGAGAACCTGGTAGTCCAGTTTTTGCGGCTTTCTTTATTTCCTTAGGGCATACGCCTGACTTTTAGTTAGCGGGAGCTCTGGGTCCTACGGCCCATGGTGCGGCTGGCTCGGGCTCCCTCCATCCTTTCGTTCTTTGTGGCCAGTCCTCCAGACCTTTTTCATTTCTAGTTTGGATTGTTCTAAGAAGACCGTTCAATTAAAGTAAATGGTCGATACTAAGTATACTGGTTGTTGCGTGTATTTTCATGTTGCGGGTCTCAGCGCGAGCCACTACAGCTGTGTAGAAGCTGTGGCCGTAACAACTACTAAAAATAGTGAGAACGATAATTTACATATAGTGAGGATGTAATCTGAATGAAGCTGTCTCTTTAGTGTAGCAGAAAGGGTTTTTCGAATATTCCGCTATTACAAGTTGGTTCTACGACATGAAAACCTTAGTATTTTGCCCCACTGGTGAATGTCTAAAGCAGGGGTGCCCACACTTTTTGGCTGGTGAGCTACTTTTGAAATGACCAGCTCACCGAGGTCTACCAACCAAAAATAAAATCCCAAATCGCAAGGGTTGCTGAATAACACGTTTATTTATACATGGGATAATAGGGCTGCAACAAATGACTTGATTAATCGATTCATCTATCGATTAATCGACTATTACTGTTAAATCAACTTTTAGATGTAGCTTGAGTCATGTGGAAACTAACAATGAAGACAATAAAGATGAATACTTGATTTAAAAATACAAATATTATTAAATTAACTGAACAAATTGTGAAAAAAAATTAACATTGCTTTTTATTTAAATTAAATAAATAATATTTCACATCAAAAGGACCAACAATGTTTTAACAAATGGTATTAAATAATCTGAAGACAGAACTGTAAACAGAATAGCTGAAACTTTAACAAACTAAAGAGTAACGCTGTTTCCTCTAATCATTAACCCATGTTTGTATAATTGAGTTAACTCCGTGTGTTGCTGCTAGCATACAGAACACCTGACGTAGAAACGTTCCTCGTGGATGGGGCTACAGAGCTGCTAGAGAGACAGTGGAACCCGGTGCATTCCTCCGTCTGGATGTGGAGCACTTTTGATAAATGTTTAGACAAACTGCTCGTGTTACCGCCCTCACATGCTGAACTCTCTTGGCAACGAGCATCGCCCACCTCAAGACGGGTAACATTTAACCACACCTTGGAGCGCTTCTCTCCGCCATCCCCGTCGTGTGTTGCTGCATGGAGCAGCTCCGTGTGTAAACTGCCCCGCCCCCTCGCACACAGACGGGAGAGAGATCTCGTCTCGATTGGAAAGATCAAAAATACACCGACGCATTTGTTTGTCTTTTTGCATGTTAGAAACAAGTTGGCGACACTAAGACTGCGAGATAATGTTTGAGTAGCAATAATACATGACCTTTCTCAACTCGCTACTCAGAGGGAGGTCGCTGTCAGCCTTGTGAACACTCCGATAATGCCTCTCCACATTACCTTTCTTTGGCAGAGCGACGCTTGCTTTACAAATAAGGCAAATAACCTGTGAATGTGAAATCACAACAACATATTCTTCCTCCCATTCTGGGTAGAAGTGGTCCGTCTTTAGCTTCTTGCTCGGTCCCGCATTCATTTGGTTGTTTGTCTCTTTAACTTAATTTGAGTTTTCCCGACACTTGACTGATTTTGTATCGCTTTGCATTCTGGGTTAACAGACTGGAAAGCCATAGGTCGCTTTTTCTGTCAATCAAGCAAACTCCTGAATTAAGTGGCAGGGAGGCCAAGGGAGGAGGGATCAAAACCTGCTTTGTCTATTTTAACGGAGCTGGATTTCTTTTATTTTTATGAATGACTCGCGATCTACCAGCATTGCCCCCGCGGTCGACATACTGGGCATCTCTGGTCTAAAGCTTTTACATGTATTTAAAAAGGAACTTGCTAACGAGTGACAAAATGAGACCAATAAACATCATGCACAACACAAGTCAGCCTTCAGCTTAGCGGTGTTGATGTGAAGTCACACAACCGTCATGTAGATCATTTAACAGTGTACTTCTGGTGATTGGATTTACACTTCAACTAACATTTGAGATTCTCCTGCTGAAAGTTTTTTGCAAGTATCAGACGTATTTGCCACAGAAAGATCCCATTGCTTTTTGTCAAGGGAGCCCTTGCAATGTTAACTTGCGGGTCGGTCTGCAATGTACGTCTTCACCGCACATACTTAGTATATAAATACATATTAAAGAGAATAAAGGTGACTTTCTGTATATGGCAACAAAAGCAAGGGAGATACAGACAGAAAAGTGCTGACTGAGAAACGGCCTGATTCCCCACTCTGTTTTAATGTTGTTGAGTCTGGTGTACATCATATGTACTGGTAGAGCTTTAGGACACACACACACACACACACACACACACACACACACACACACACACACACACACACACACACACACACTGACACACTGGACTACCACAGCCAGAGGTGGCGTCCTAACTCGCGCTGTTTTGTGGCCCAATAGAGAATTAATATCCACACAATAAAGAGCTAATCATCTAATAAAAGAACACGTGATTTATTCCTTCAACGAAACCCTCCAACACTACAGTGAATAACTTGAGCATACACTGGCTCGCCATGGGCAATGTGTGCTGCGTATAGACTGTGTGCTGGAGACATAAACACTGCTCGAATGGCATCATAGAGGGACAAAAGGGTTTATTCTGAGATGTGTGATTTTGTTTTATATCATTCTAAAGTACAGCTCATAACCTTAGATAATAACAGGTGAACGATGTGTTATCGCTTCAATACAAAACGCTTATTCGCCATTAAGAATCATTAAAACTGACTCAACTAATTTAAGGGAAATTATTTGTAAAATGCTTTAATACACATAACTTGTTGTTATGAATAGTTTTCGTGGTTGATTTGCAGAAACACAACATTGTTATGTCAGGCTTGGACATTCTCAACATAATTCTATCTTTGACCTTCTACTTTCCCCCGATGAAAGTATGTACTATTTGTTTCATCAAATATAACATGTTAAAAAATAATTCAATAACGTGCTTTAACCACTAGGCGGTGCACACAGCCATAATAACGTTGTAGTATTAGTGTAGGACATTTATGTATGTATAACATCTGAAGATGTGTAGTTGTATTCATGTTTTCACATAATATTGTGATATTGATATATTATTTCACATGTTTTACTTCTACACATTAATATCTGATTTGTAAAACGTCACAGACAGAAAGGCATATCCGTCGTTTAAGGTGCTTGCCCCACGGGAACGCATACGGCCGTTTGCGTTACTGTTTTTTGTCTTTAGAGGCTTCTCAATACTCAAATTTCCCCTCCTCGACTCCTCGGTCCTCCGGTAGTGACCCGGAAATGAATTTCAGCGCGCCATTTTGAAGGACGTCTCATTTCTCTAAATGCACACCGAGGATCGAGCGTCGAGGAGGCTCTCTGGAGGAGCTATAACCGAGGATACACTGATGGTTCCTCCACGGCTCCTCCGCGGATGCATTTCCGGGAACGGTGGAGGCGTGACACACGGCCGGACTTATCTCAGCCAATGACAGCTCTGCATGCATCCCCTGGATATTATTTTAGAAACTGCTCTCATCGCAACGCGATGTTTACAGTGAGAACAGCTGTGAGGTCCTGCAGAAAGCAGAGCAGTGTGTAAAATAAATATCACTCAGTATAACAGACCTACTCTCTTTATTTGCTTTAGTTTAGTAGATATATACAAACAAAGAGTCGATATTTTTCTAAGAACATTTAGTGCTTCACATACTAAAATACACAACGGCTGTAGCCTGATTATGCTTTAGGAGCTTAGGTGTGTATGGTACAGTGTGTAGGTGTGTGTGTGTGTGTGTGTGTGTGTGTGTGTGTGTGTGTGTGTGTGTGTGTGTGTGTGTGTGTGTGGTACAGTGTGTAGGTATGTCCTGTACAGTGTGTAGGTATGTCCTGTACAGTGTGTAGGTGTGTGTGTGGTACAGTGTGTGCGCAGATGCGGCGGACAGACAGGTCTCAGTTGGTTTGGTGTCCTCTGCTTACTTTTAATACTTGCAAATACAACTTTTGGCCCGTAATTTCAATTCCCCATTTCAGCGACCAGAGAGAGAGGGGGGGGGGGGGGGGGATATATCCAGTCTCTGATTGTGTTACGTTATTATGAGAGTGCTCTCATACTTTAAATTGCATATATTTATATAAATATATTTGTGTGTGTGTGTCCGCATCTGTAGCCTGTTATTGTCTCATTATACCGCACTCTCAATGAATTCAAGGTAAATATGTGGGGGAACAATGTTCAGCTGATCTAACAGAGATTATAAAATATGACAAAACACTCGACAGCTGATGCAGCTGTTGCCACGTAATAATGAACGGACGTCGCTTTAATATGACCGCTCAGAGGAGAGGAGTTCTCATTTCTTTAAACGTCTGCTGCTTCCCCTCCTCTTTCCCCGGTTCCCCTCCTCGGTCCTCCGCTCGCATCTCCTGTGGGCGGGACTAAGTCTCGAGGAGGGGAGTCGAGGAGGGGAAATTTGAGTATTGAGAAGCCTCTATATAGACCGTTCTGCCACACTAGGATGACCGAATATGACCGTAAACAACTGCGGTAACGATAACGGGTCCCAAGGTGGATAGCACGGCATACGCAACGCTCAGGGGGGGTCCAACAGCTCCGTGTGTATGCCCTATACCAGGGATCATCAACTACATTTGTCCAAGGGCCGAAATGTAACGAATAGACACTATCGCGGGCCAGCGATTTATATATAGCCCAGAATTTTATAAATAGTATTCAGATTACTTTTGGAATACTTTCTTTTTCCATAACAGATGGGTATGTTTTGGTGAACAGGAGACACGTATTTTACTGTTTTAATGGCTTATCAAGAACTCAAACACAACATCTTGGTGTCATTCTGGACAGCTCTCTCATCTGCACCCCACATAAAAAACATCACCCGGACTGCATTCTTTGTACTGTCTTAAAACCTTTCCTTGGAATATGTTATGAATTGTAAGGTGTCCTTGGGTGCTTTGAAAGGCGCCCCTAAATAGAATGAATTATCATTATTATTTATTATCTGAAACGATGTAATAACTTTTACAACTGTTTCCAGTCACTTGCCCCATGCATTCAGCAGCAGCAGGCCGTTCACTTTGATTTGATCCCGTTATGAATGTCATCATTTCGACAATAAAGAAATGCTACATAAACGTTATCTTGCACATTTTATCTAACCATCTCCGTTTCTAACTTTCAATATATTTGAAAAGAGATCTCTCTCTCTCATCTGCGTGCGGGGGCAGGGCCTCACAGACGCGCTGCATCTCTCTCTCGCTCACAGACATGCTGCAGCGCCGTGCAGTGTGCACACAGTTCTGCTGTGTGAGGAAACTTTTCCACCAATCATTCCAATAAGTAATCCAAAATGTAATCACTTCAGGTTTACGAAAGTAACTGTAATCAGATTACTCGTTTTTCAAATGTAACGCCAGCTAAATACAGTTAGCCTACTTGATTTTTGTATTCTGATTACGTAACGCCGTTATGTTTTCCGTTACAACCCAACCCTGCTTCTTGGCTACTGTCCCGCAGCTCCAGCCTCTCTGTTGGACTCTGTCGCAGCAGGGCTACTGCTGTGGTGCGGAGCGCATTAACCAGACTCTTCACAACGAAGGATCACTTCTTCTTCAGGGGAGGGAAGGTTTCGCAGTACGCAGTCTACTGTCCCGCAGCTCCTGCCTCTCTGTTGGACTCCAGTACTGCACCTTGCTCACGAGACGTTGTAAACAAAGAAATGGGTGGGGGGCGAACGCAGTAACCTCTCCGCCAACGCCACAGTCACCCCCGTCGTGCAGCCGGATGAGAATGTCTGGCGGGCCGGATGTGGCCCGCGGGCTGCCAGTTGGTGGTCACTGCCCTATACGGTCATTTTCTGATAATGATGAGGCAATAGCCCCGCCTCTCCCCACCTCTGCTGCTTACCCGCGTCAAAGTAAACTGCACACTGAATTCAGATTATTGATCTTTCTCTCGATATGGACTTAAACGCGAGTGAAGTCTAATCTGACAGGACGGAGACACGCAGCTCTGCTCACCTGCAGCTCCTCCCGCTGCAGCAAAACACACACTTCAAGTCAGATCATCACCCTTAGCTATTTTAATTACCTCTCAAACTACCTACACTAGTTATAAATATGTTTATGTTTACTGTCGGCCGGGTCACTCATTACTGGATCAGATGCTGCATGAGACAGACACTGACGCTGTCCGAAGAGAGGGAGGAAAAAGAGAGGCTCCGTGTATTTTATTATTATATTATATAGAGTCGTTATTCATTTGTTTTAAAGCTCAATAAATAACAAAGAAGACCTTTGACCGGCACTTTTATCATTTAGATAGATTTAAACTTTAATACACGTTGACTGGAGAAAAACTCTGCCCGGTTCCCTCGGCCCCCACCGCGGAGAATAAACAGAAGGGCAACCATGCTTCTTTGCTGCTTTTGTGGAGGCAGTTACAGCGCCACGTACAGGCTCGGCATATGTACTGCAGCTTCTCCAGCGGTTGGAGCTAAACGGAGCGGTCTCGTGTGGACAGAAACTTTCCGGTGAATATTGCGTGTGGACGGAAGCTTTTTTGCGATTGCGTTTTGCCGTATGCGTCCTCGTGGGGCCGGGGCCTAATGGTAAGCTATTGAAATTGTGATTCCATAGATGTGTCTCCCATCACCCAAAACCCCTGACTATTCTCTCAACTCAGTATTTACATTATTATATTCAAAGAAAATCAGTAATATCTTTAAAAACTACAAGTCCCTTTATATCAGCTGTGCACCGTTATGGTGTAAATATAAGGGTTAGGGTTAACCCTATCTATGAATTAGATCAAATGTGAAAGTCAGCCGAATTAGTGTTGATACTGCAAGGAGACGTATTCTGTGAAGAGAAATTGAAGATGTTTAATTGTTGATATATTTATGATCCACGTCAAGTATTCAGTTTCAGCGCCATTTCTTCCAGTTTTTCCAAAGGTCTTCTCATCAGGGCTCTATAAATAAAGAACTACGGCAGATCTGTAATATGTAATGCAGCCGAACCGTGTATTACAATGCCGTAATGTGATGACTTTCAAAGACAAAAGCAAGAACACTAGTGATTCTAGTTTAGAATTAAGTATTCTTTTATCCTTTTAAAATGTTTTCTGGATTTTACATCGCATAAACATCATATCCCAACGTGCATAATCAGTTCAGTGGCTGTGTATCTGTTTCCGGTTATTTTATTTTGAAATTCAGTTCCTGACGGACGGCAAAAAAGCCTGAGATTATGGAATTAAACAAATAAATAAAAGCAAGGATAATTGTGTTTTATTGGTGAGTAAATAACAGTGTTATTTAGAAAAGAATAAAAAATTAGAAGGAAAAAAAGATTTCAGTATTCTGAGGCACTGAGCCATTTATTTTTCTCACAGACGGAAACAAAAGTCCGACGATTTAAAATAAAAACAATAATCGTGGCTTGATATTGAGTAAAAACAACCCCATGAACCCCACAGCTTCCGGTCTTCCAAGACCCGACCGGACAAAAAGACACAGGCACGAAACATACTACCAGTAGAAATACATTGTTTTAAATCGTTCTGTGTGACACGAAAAAAAGGGGGAAATCGTGTTGGTGAACACGAATCAATAGATTACATGTCGTGAATACAACACGAAATGCCGTGAGACTGGGTTGCATAATAATAAGTTAACATCGTATGAAACGGATCTTGCCGATTTCAACTAGACATTACGGGGAATTGTGGAGAGAGATGACTCTTACTCTAGGATAAATGCAATCGTTTTTATTGAATGCATTTTTCACAGACACATCACTCTAGATCTAGTACTAGGGTTACAACACGTAACCCACCGTTCTTGCAACAGGGCCTGAATTTCTATCATCTCCTCCTGAGATGATAGATTTGCCTCTCTTACGGTACGTCCACACAGCAGCTTTAGACGAATCTTCCACCGCTTCTCTGCCCATTGACTTTGAATGGGGATGACGTCACTTTGCCTCGCGTTTCGCCGAACTGCATTGTGGGGGAGCGAAGCAAAGATTTCCAGGATTTCCAGGATTCAAAAGTTGAGCAATGTTCAACTTTTGAAGCTGAGCTGGAAGCGTCAGCCAATCAAACACGTTTATGCAAATCTGACAGTAGAAGCGCTAGCCAATCAAACCGCGTGTAAGCAGGGAGAACCAGACCGCAGTTCATTTCCTCATATTCCAAACGAGAAATTACGGTAGCAAATCACCCGGTTCTTTACGACCAGAACTATTAACGGGATCCAAACTGGAGGAACCAGGCATGGAGGGAGGTGGCAGAGACAGGGGGGGAAACTGGGATGGTTTCGCCTGTTTGGGGAGTTTATTTATATATATATATATATATTTATATTAGGGCTGTCAGTCGATTAAAATATTTAATCGCGATTAATCGCATGATTATCCATAATTAATCGCGATTAATCGCACATTTTTGATCTGTTCTAAAAGTACCTTAGAGGATTATTTTTCAAGTTTTTAATACTCTTATCAACATATGAGTGGACAAATATGCTTTATGCTAATGTTTATTATCATTTGAACAATGACAAATATCCTCATGAACCTGGAACCTCTCTCATTCAATACAAATGGGGGGTGTGTGTGTGTGTGTGTGTGTGTGTGTATATATATATTTATATATATATATATATATAAAAATAAATAATTATATAAATATATATATATATATTATTTATTTATTTTTTTATTTTTTTTATATATATATATATTTATTTATTATATATATTTATTTATTTATTATATATTTATTTATTATTTATTATTTATATATATTTATTATTTATTATTTATATATATATATATATATATATAAATATTAGGGCTGTCAAGTTAACGCGTTAATAACGCGATTAACGCATGTGTATTTTTTGTCCTCGGCCGCCCCGTAGTTTCAGAGCGCATCGACTTTAAAATACCATCTACAAGCTGATGCTGCTGACAGCCCCTCTCCTGTCGCCCGCTTGTGGCAGACCACACTTCCACGCTCACCGGCAGGCACCGACTGGCCATCGGGAGGACCGGGAGGGTGTGTATCTGTGTGGCCCGAGCGAGCAAGAGAGAGACCTTACGTGCATTACCGTACCGCAGTGTGAACGCGGCTATTGTTGTTGTTAGCATCTGGTGCTAGCTAGCTGCGCTAACGGATATAAGGAGCTGTTTTAATGAAAACAGAGGAGCGCCCTATCCACACAACTGCGCCGAGCACTTGACTTGATGCAGGAAGCAGACAGCGGGACATTGTACGAGAAGTCAGCACACTCATGATTGCAGCAACATGATTGCAGCAACATGATTGCAGCGTCCAGGCAGCTCCCGTTCGAGCATATGCCTTGAGTTGCACATAGCTCCAACGAACGAACACACACACACACACACACACACACACACACACACACACACACACACACACACACACACACACACACACACACACACACACACACACACACACACACCATTTGTATTGTATGAGAGGTTCCAGGTTGTTGTGTTTAATATTCATGAGAATATTTGTCATTGTTCAAATGATAATAAACATTAGCATAAAGCATATTTGTCCACTCATATGTTGATAAGAGTATTAAAAACTTGAAAAATATTCCTCTAAGGTACATTTAGAACAGATAAAAAATGTGCGATTAATTTGCGATTAATCGCGATTAACTATGGACAATCATGCGATTAATCGCGATTAAATATTTTAATCGACTGACAGCCCTAATAAATATATATATATATATATATAAATATATATATATATATATATAAATATAAATATATATATATATACCTCAGCTGTGTACTGACAGGATGGATGGACAGGACACTGCGCACAGTCGCAGTGTCCTGTCCATCCATCCTGTCAGTACACAGCTGAGCTTCCATTCCCCATAACACTGTGTTTAGGGGACATGCAAGGAGCTGTGGAGCCGCAGCTAAGAAGCAATGAATCAAATGTTAGGCTAACATTTGTTGTTATACAAGTCAACAACAACGAGATCTCACTCCACTGCAGAAGAAGAACAGGAATGATCCAGCTATTGAACCCAGTTGGATTCTTTAGGACTTTTTCTGAGCAACCATTCACCTTCATTGATTCAGTATAAAGGATGGCAAGGTAAAAAAGGTGAAGTGGATACAAATCAGATGTACCATTATGTACAGGGAGGCTGTGGCGCAGTGCGTTGGTGTTGGGATAAGGGGAGCACAGGTTCAAACCCCACTGCTGTCAGCATGTCGTTGTGTCCCTGGGCAAGACACTTCACCCCACAATATTGAGTATGTTAGTCGCTTTGGATAAAAGCGTCTAACAAGTAACATGTAATGTACATAAAAGTATTTACATTAATGACGTATATATAAATGAAAAGTATTTACAATATACATAATAAATATAAAACTCAACATGAAAGATAAAAATGATAACACAGCAAGTTTAAAAACATTTAAATGACTATTTACATAGCAACAGGTCATTGCTCCAAAGCGTCAACAACAGCTGTAAAATGTTTGTAACTGTTGTACACCGTGTTCTTCTCCAGCCCCTTTGAAGACGACATCATCTTCACAGGGCAGAAGACCTTGCGCCTGTACTTGTTATGCCCCTGGGTGGGTTGGCCACAGCACGTGCACGACGGCAGCTTTTGAACCCGGGACACTTTGGCTCCTACTCCCCAGGGCTCGTCTGTCGCCTTGCGCTTGTATAGCGTGGACCTCGCCCAGGATGCAGGACTGCACTCGGTAGGCATTGTCATTGTCGGACGCACCCAGACCAGCCTGTGTGGCAGGCATTGAGGCGGGGCCAGCAATGGCTAGGGTTGGCTGACTGGCAGGCGGCAGGATGGGGCCAGGGAAAAGGGAGGGCACGGGTGGTCTGGCGACGGTACTTGTGGCAGGCAGTATGGGACGTCCAGCAGGCACGATGGGCCTTGTGTAGGGGCCAGCAATCGCCCGGGATACACGTCAAACCGGTGGATCCAGTGAAAGATGTCCAGGCGCACAACCATACCACCGTCGAACCACTCCTGGAACATTGTCTCCACGGCGGTAGGGCCCTTAGCACGACAACACCCACGGTCAATGTACAGGATCTTAGGGACCGGTTGATTGGCCAGCCGGAACCTGTCCATGACTCCACGGCACATGGGTAGCAGCTTCTGTGCGGACTCCTCACAAGTCAGCACAAAAGAACAAACTGGGAGTACTCGTTGCCGATGCTGGTAAACCACTCGGCCGAGCCACGTCCCTGCCCAGACAGCTTCGTCACCACCTAAAATGTATTTAAAATAATTGAATTATTATTATTATTTAAAGGAAGCACAATGTGGTAACTTGTGATAGATTGTAATTATATGTAACAGCATCATTTGTGTGATAATTGTATACGATTTGCATCATAGAGTAAAGAATTATGTTTTGATTGACATACTTTCTTGGTGGAATCCATCTTCATCACCGTGCCAAAAGTGGAGAGGATCTGGCTCCGGTAATCCTGCACATTGTTCGCCTCTGCCAGCAGGAAGGCATGGCGGAAGAGCCGCGCTGTGGGGAGCTGTTTTTGGGCAGGTGGAGCCTGGAATGTCTGCCTCATTGCAGAGACGATCCCTCCGGGTGCAGCTCATTAGGAGGGTGGTGTACAGGTCCTCGCGTTGGAGGTACTCCTCAACATGGTTCTCCTGTACCTGCCGCCACACCTTCTCCATAGTGTTCCCTTCGGTCCTGTCCCTCAGAAGGTGCACGACATTCCTGTCTACGCCACGCCTGTAAGTAGAGTCACAATTGATATTGTAAGGTTGATTTGAGTGACATTTTTTTTAAATGCACACATTATAGCATGTTATAGTATAGTTTGGTATAGAATGGGGGCGGTGGTGGCGAAGTCGATAGGGACTTGGCTTGGCAATTGGAAGGTCACCAGTTCAAGTCCCGGCAAGACCAAGTGCTACCGAGGTGTCCCTGAGCAAGGCACCGTTCCCTACACTGCTCCCCGGGCGCTGTTCAAAATGGCTGCCCACTGCTCCTAACACTAGGATGGGTCAAATGCAGAGAAACAATTTCCCCACGGGGATTAATAAAGTATATCAAAATAAAAAAAAATAAAAATCAAAAGAATGTGAAATACACACATGGTGGTAAGGACGGCAGGAAAGATGGCTTGGTGAGCCTCGCTGAGCTGCGATAGGATGGCGTTATCCCACGCAAGCCACCGGCCCACTGACACACCCTCTTTGCTCCTGGCTGCCTTGGTACAGGGTCCACAGGAGAGGACCTCTGTGATGACTGTGTACCAGCCGGACACATCGCAGATGAGACGTACCTATAAAATACACATGGAAATCAAAATGAAGGCCAGCATAAAACTTTCAGTGCCCATTTCATACATATAAACACATTTTCAACTGTATAGTAATGTCAGAGAATTTAGACCTTGGAGTGGTAGCCAGACTTGGAGAGGTCACCGCGGACACTTCAGCGAGTACCTCCACACGCCGACAGGGCGCCACACAAAGACCCGGCTCCTAAAGAACAGTTGTGGAGTAGGAAGACCACCCCCGACAAAGCCTGGAGGTTCCGGGGGATAAAACCACATATGGTCAGATTTCATCACCCGTTGCCTCTTGATCTGACCTTTGATGTCCTTGTAGGTCTGTATGGGGGTAAACAGCCCTCTCTCTGTGTCCTCTTTGAGCCAGGATATGTCGGCAGATGGGATGCCACCAGGGTTCTCCCACAAACGCACCCAGCCCTCTAGATCGACCTGTAACACGCATAACATAGAATACATTAGAGACTTATAGGGTAAGAAGTTATGATATAACATTATTTAATTAAGCAATTTTCCACTAGTACAACTTACTTCTGCGTCACTTGAGTGAGATGCCGTCAGATTGTCTGAGTCAGCAGGGGCTGCAGGCTGCACAGGAGTGACTTCCGGGGTTTTTGGATGATGGCTAGCAGAGGTTTTGTGCCTTGATGTGTGCTTCTTTGCCTTCACAGCAGCAGCAGCAGGCTGGACAGCAGCAGCAGTAGCAGGCTGGGTGGCGGCAGTAGTAACAGCAGGCCGGGAGGCAGAAGCAGGCCGGGAGGCAGAAGCAGGCCGGGATACAGTAGAGAAGACATGTCACAAATAATACACGTTTATACTTGTACTTTCTATTATTATTATTATTATTATGTAAAGTATAGGTATCAATGTGTGGACATGACTAATGTCAAGTTAATATCATTAAAACGATCAAAGCGATAACGTGACACGGACTGTACTATCAATTGTTAGAGTAATGTAACGGTAAACACAAGCAGTAATGATCTGGTTAATCCGATAATGACAGTGAGCCTCGAACTGTAGTGGGTAACGTTATAGCATATCAAGCTAGAGTTTAACGGAGGTTGCATTGAGCGCTGCTAACCTTTAACTAGCGTCAATGGTAACGGGACACGGTTCCTATCACTTTTAACAGTAATGACATGATATACTTTACACAAGATAACACGGATCATGTGTGCCTTAAACTGTAGCGGGTAACGTTATAGCATATCAAATGTGATAGATATTTATTTGATAGATATTTCACTGAAGGACGCTGTCCCCAAACTAGTCATTGATGGCCGTGGCCCGTCGGGTCATTGCCAAGTATATATACAGTAATGAAAAACACAAGATAACAGACATTTTGCCAAAGTATGTGTCGTGGAAAGTATACTTTACATAAAAAGAAAAGTATGAAACGTACCTGTCAACCCAAGTCTTCACTAGCAGCGATGCAGCAAACGAGCAAAGTGGTGGGGTGGGGCGGGGACGTGAAAACTCAGTGTAACTCAGTGTCTAGACACTAAATATAATATATATATATATATATATACAGATGTAGCACTCCAGATCAGACTCAAATGGGTGTGTCCCAGTCAAAAGCCCAGCGGATGCCAGTGGCTGGGGGTGTTGCCAAATTGCTAGAGGGCGTTGCCCAATTTCCCCATTTGTTCAATTACAGGATTTAACCATGAGATGGCGCTTCATTCACAAAATACACAATGGGTGTTGTAGAAACATCAATATTTTAGATCAAATAAAGTATATAGTTTGCTTTATGCAGTATATTTCCTGTAATATTGTACAGTAGATTGAAGTAAATCAACTTATACATTAAGATAAGATAAGATGGACCTTTATTAATCCCGTGGGGAAATTCAGTAGTTCAAACAGCAACAGGGTGAGAGTGAAAAACAGGACAGCACAGATTCACACAGATTAATAAAATCAAAAATAAGATGAGCGATAAAAAATAATAATAATAATAATGAGAAACTATGAAATAAGAAATGAATAAAACTAAAATGTAATTATCATATCATATATTATAATGTATTGTATTATTAAGTAATATCATACATTAACCCCATTATAGCAGATGCCACATTGAATGGATGAACAGATGTATGCATCAATAATTACAACAGAGTATTTCTAAATACAAGTTGTAAAAATACTTATATGTATTTAATATTAACCCTTTGGAGTCGACCGTCACGCCGGCGTGATCAGATCACATGACCTGTTCAAGCCGGTGCCGCATAAAAACAACAGTCCGTACAACATTGCCGTGTGTTTCTGTCGAAAGTACTGGCTTGAAACTACTGTATATCCCAGTCTTTGATTCATGCAAAAAGACCCAGTAAACACGGAGATACGGTGATATAAAGTTAATACATTTCAAAAGTATGAAATATGGAAGCACATATTTGAATATCTTCGCCATATTTGATCATTTTACAAAACGGAAAATACTGGAAACTGTAGATCCTGCTCAACAGGATGTATATGTGTATTTCTGTCGAAAGTACTGGCTCGAAACTATATGCCAGTCTTTGTTTCATGCAAAAATACCCAATAAACACGGACATACGATGATATAAAGTTAATACAGATATATTTCAGAAGTATGAATAATGGAAGCACATATTTTAATATTTTCGCCGTATTTTATCATTTTACGAAACGGAAAATACTGGAAACTGTAGATTCTGCTCAACAGGATGTATTTACCAGGAAGGGGTGAGGTAATCGGGTAAACGGAGTGATACGAAACGAGACGAAAAGAGACGAAGAGGGACGGCGGGAACCGAAGAGAGACGGCGGGAAATGGAGAGAGACGAAGATATACGAAGACAGGCTGCGGGAGACGAAGAGAGGCTGCGGGAGACTGCGATTGAAGTAAAGTGACAAATAAACATTGAAAATGTAGATATAGTTAGATATATTTAGAGTTTTGAAGACTCAACTATGATGAAGAGAACTCTGAACGTGAGTCAAGCTTTAAGCTTGTTTTTTGACATGGAGGAGGAGGAATCTGTGATGTTGCCCTCTGTGTCGTAGTTGACAGAAACCGCTTTGAAGCGTGGCACAGATAAAGACAGAAAAAACAGATTTTTGTACATAATGTGTATATATATATATATATTTGTATTATATTTATAATAACACTTTTGCCTTATCAGAATGAAATACCATGCTACCTCAATCAAACTTTCACATTATCGTAGTCACATCCCATGTATATATTTCCAGCTTTTAAATGGTTTCGTTGTGTATGTTTGTGTTGTGAAAAATAAAATCATTTTCAAAATCTGTTTTTATGTTTTTGTTGTGATTTTGGGTCCAAAATGTTCATATAGTAGAAGATCACCTACATCCAAATGAAATAAATATAATTAATTATGATGAATACGTTAAGTCTTGTTCATTGTTTTTCACTTTTATTAAATGTTTGATATTTCCGGTGGAAATGGTGGACTATCGGACATTCAAAATGCAGCATATTTTCACTCTTACACACATATATTCTCATTTTGCTCTCATGCGAAATCTACTAAATCAAAGTATGTTATGTATATTTAGTTTTTCTCCCTCTCTCTCTGTGTGCGGGGGATCACAGGAGGGGGGAGAGCTGTGGAATGTGACTCCACACATTCCGATGGCCAATTAGTTTTAAACAAAGGGTCCCCAACATACATAGGACACATGGGGGGGTTGGGGCTGGAGAACGGTATGAACCCACCAGGGCTGTTTCCTCAGAACGAGAGGAACGTTTTTACCAGGACAGCTTTTT